>NW_026288564.1:32500-40000 GCF_023373465.1 Oncorhynchus keta
AACCCTTACCTTATTAACTATACATAATGAGTGACTAAACTTAACCCTTACCTTAACCATACATAATGAGTGACTAAACTTAACCCTTACCTTAACTATACATAATGAGTGACTAAACTTAACCCTAACCTTAACCATACATAATGAGTGACTAAACTTAACCCTTACCTTAACCATACATAATGAGTGACTAAACTTAACCCTCACCTTAACCATACATAATGAGTGACTAAACTTAACCCTCACCTTAACCATACATAATGAGTGACTAAACTTAACCCTTACCTTAACCATACATAATGAGTGACTAAACTTAACCCTTACCTTAACTATACATAATGAGTGACTAAACTTAACCCTAACCTTAACCATACATAATGAGTGACTAAACTTAACCCTTACCTTAACCATAAATAATGAGTGACTAAACTTAACCCTTACCTTAACCATACATAATGAGTGACTAAACTTAACCCTTACCTTAACCATACATAATGAGTGACTAAACTTAAACCTTACCTTGGAAATGTGAGGTAGAGAGAACGTCTAATTCTGCAGTGAGACGGTGAGAGCTTGTTGGATTACACAAACACACACACACACACACACACACACACACACACACACACACACACACACACACACACACACACACACACACACACACACACACACACACACACACACACACACACACACACACACACACACACACACAGAACAGCAATCTTTAAGTCATACCACAGATTCCCAATCGGATTGAGGTCTGGGCTTTGACTATAGCAGTATGCTTAGGGTCACTGTTCTGCTGGAAGGTGAACCTCCGTCCCAGTCTCAAATCTCTGGAAGACTGAAACAGGTTTCCCCTCCTCTTTTTCCCCTGTATTTAGCCCCATCCATCAATCCTTCAAATCTGACAAGTTTCCCAGTCCCTGCCGATGAAAAACAGGGACAGGGAAAAACAGGGAAAAAAACTATGTCTGGCGCGGTTTCAACACCTCGGCGCTTGGCCCGAGAACACCATCCCCACAGTGAAGCATGGTGGTGGCCGCATCCTGCTGTGGGGATGGTGTTCTCGGGGTGAGGCGACATCGCTTTTCTTTTATGGTCAAAAAGCTACATTTTAGTCTCATCTGACCAGAGGACCTTCTTCCATATGTTTGGGGAGTCTCCCACATGCCTCTTGGCGAAACACCAAGCGTGTTTGCTTATTTTTTAATTAAGCAATGGCTTTTTTCTGGCCACTCTTCCGTAAAGCCCAGCTCTGTGGAGCGTACGGTTTAAAGTGGTCCTATGGACAGATACTCTTTGCAGCTCTTTCAGGGTTATCTTTGGTCTCTTTGTTGCCTCTCTGATTGATGCCCTCCTTGCCTGGTCCATGAGTTTTGGTGGGCGGCCCTCTCTTGGCAGGTTTGTTGTGGTGTCATATTCTTTCCATTTGTTTATTCATTGATTTAATGCTGCTCCGTGGGATGTTCAATGTTTCTGATATTTTTTTTATAACCCAACCCTGATCTTACTTTATAACCCATCCCTGGGTGGGGTTTTATAACCCATCCCTGATCTTACTTTATAACCCAACCCTGATCTTACTTTATAACCCAACCCTGATCTTACTTTATAACCCAACCCTGATCTTACTTTATAACCCATCCCTGATCTTACTTTATAACCCATCCCTGATCTTACTTTATAACCCAACCCTGATCTTACTTTATAACCCAACCCTGATCTTACTTTATAACCCATCCCTGATCTTACTTTATAACCCAACCCTGATCTTACTTTATAACCCATCCCTGATCTTACTTTATAACCCAACCCTGATCTTACTTTATAACCCAACCCTGATCTTACTTTATAACCCAACCCTGATCTTACTTTATAACCCAACCATGATCTTACTTTATAACCCAACCCTGATCTTACTTTATAACCCAACCCTGATCTTACTTTATAACCCAACCATGATCTTACTTTATAACCCATCCCTGATCTTACTTTATAACCCAACCCTGATCTTACTTTAAAACCCATCCCTGATCTTACTTTATAACCCAACCCTGATCTTACTTTATAACCCAACCCTGATCTTACTTTATAACCCAACCCTGATCTTACTTTATAACCCATCCCTGATCTTACTTTATAACCCAACCCTGATCTTACTTTATAACCCATCTGTGATCTTACTTTATAACCCATCCCTGATCTTACTTTATAACCCAACCCTGATCTTACTTCATAACCCAACCCTGATCTTACTTTATAACCCAACCCTGATCTTACTTTATAACCCAACCCTGATCTTACTTTATAACCCAACCCTGATCTTACTTTATAACCCAACCCTGATCTTACTTTATAACCCAACCCTGATCTTACTTTATAACCCATCCCTGATCTTACTTTATAACCCAACCCTGATCTTACTTTATAACCCAACCCTGATCTTACTTTATAACCCAACCCTGATCTTACTTTATAACCCAACCCTGATCTTACTTTATAACCCATCCCTGATCTTACTTTATAACCCAACCCTGATCTTACTTTATAACCCATCCCTGATCTTACTTTATAACCCAACCCTGATCTTACTTTATAACCCAACCCTGATCTTACTTTATAACCCATCCCTGATCTTACTTTATAACCCAACCCTGATCTTACTTTATAACCCAACCATGATCTTACTTTATAACCCATCCCTGATCTTACTTTATAACCCAACCCTGATCTTACTTTATAACCCAACCCTGATCTTACTTTATAACCCATCCCTGATCTTACTTTATAACCCATCCCTGATCTTACTTTATAACCCAACCCTGATCTTACTTTATAACCCATCCCTGATCTTACTTTATAACCCAACCCTGATCTTACTTTATAACCCATCCCTGATCTTACTTTATAACCCAACCCTGATCTTACTTTTTTTTTTATAACCCAACCCTGATCTTACTTTATAACCCAACCCTGATCTTACTTTATAACCCATCCCTGATCTTACTTTATAACCCATCCCTGATCTTACTTTATAACCCAACCCTGATCTTACTTTATAACCCAACCCTGATCTTACTTTATAACCCAACCCCGATCTTACTTTATAACCCAACCCTGATCTTACTTTATAACCCATCCCTGATCTTACTTTATAACCCAACCCTGATCTTACTTTATAACCCAACCCTGATCTTACTTTATAACCCATCCCTGATCTTACTTTATAACCCAACCCTGATCTTACTTTATAACCCAACCCTGATCTTACTTTATAACCCAACCCTGATCTTACTTTATAACCCATCCCTGATCTTACTTTATAACACAACCCTGATCTTACTTTATAACCCAACCCTGATCTTACTTTATAACCCAACCCTGATCTTACTTTATAACCCAACCCTGATCTTACTTTATAACCCATCCCTGATCTTACTTTATAACCCAACCCTGATCTTACTTTATAACCCAACCCTGATCTTACTTTATAACCCAACCCTGATCTTACTTTATAACCCATCCCTGATCTTACTTTATAACCCATCCCTGATCTTACTTTTTATAACCCAACCCTGATCTTACTTTATAACCCAACCCTGATCTTACTTTATAACCCATCCCTGATCTTACTTTATAACCCAACCCTGATCTTACTTTATAACCCATCCCTGATCTTACTTTATAACCCAACCCTGATCTTACTTTATAACCCAACCCTGATCTTACTTTATAACCCAACCCTGATCTTACTTTATAACCCAACCATGATCTTACTTTATAACCCAACCCTGATCTTACTTTATAACCCAACCCTGATCTTACTTTATAACCCAACCATGATCTTACTTTATAACCCATCCCTGATCTTACTTTATAACCCAACCCTGATCTTACTTTAAAACCCATCCCTGATCTTACTTTATAACCCAACCCTGATCTTACTTTATAACCCAACCCTGATCTTACTTTATAACCCAACCCTGATCTTACTTTATAACCCATCCCTGATCTTACTTTATAACCCAACCCTGATCTTACTTTATAACCCATCTGTGATCTTACTTTATAACCCATCCCTGATCTTACTTTATAACCCAACCCTGATCTTACTTCATAACCCAACCCTGATCTTACTTTATAACCCAACCCTGATCTTACTTTATAACCCAACCCTGATCTTACTTTATAACCCAACCCTGATCTTACTTTATAACCCAACCCTGATCTTACTTTATAACCCAACCCTGATCTTACTTTATAACCCATCCCTGATCTTACTTTATAACCCAACCCTGATCTTACTTTATAACCCAACCCTGATCTTACTTTATAACCCAACCCTGATCTTACTTTATAACCCAACCCTGATCTTACTTTATAACCCATCCCTGATCTTACTTTATAACCCAACCCTGATCTTACTTTATAACCCATCCCTGATCTTACTTTATAACCCAACCCTGATCTTACTTTATAACCCAACCCTGATCTTACTTTATAACCCATCCCTGATCTTACTTTATAACCCAACCCTGATCTTACTTTATAACCCAACCATGATCTTACTTTATAACCCATCCCTGATCTTACTTTATAACCCAACCCTGATCTTACTTTATAACCCAACCCTGATCTTACTTTATAACCCATCCTGATCTTACTTTATAACCCATCCCTGATCTTACTTTATAACCCAACCCTGATCTTACTTTATAACCCAACCCTGATCTTACTTTATAACCCAACCATGATCTTACTTTATAACCCAACCCTGATCTTACTTTATAACCCAACCCTGATCTTACTTTATAACCCAACCATGATCTTACTTTATAACCCATCCCTGATCTTACTTTATAACCCAACCCTGATCTTACTTTAAAACCCATCCCTGATCTTACTTTATAACCCAACCCTGATCTTACTTTATAACCCAACCCTGATCTTACTTTATAACCCAACCCTGATCTTACTTTATAACCCATCCCTGATCTTACTTTATAACCCAACCCTGATCTTACTTTATAACCCATCTGTGATCTTACTTTATAACCCATCCCTGATCTTACTTTATAACCCAACCCTGATCTTACTTTATAACCCAACCCTGATCTTACTTTATAACCCATCTGTGATCTTACTTTATAACCCATCCCTGATCTTACTTTATAACCCAACCCTGATCTTACTTCATAACCCAACCCTGATCTTACTTTATAACCCAACCCTGATCTTACTTTATAACCCAACCCTGATCTTACTTTATAACCCAACCCTGATCTTTTTATAACCCAACCCTGATCTTACTTTATAACCCAACCCTGATCTTACTTTATAACCCATCCCTGATCTTACTTTATAACCCAACCCTGATCTTACTTTATAACCCAACCCTGATCTTACTTTATAACCCAACCCTGATCTTACTTTATAACCCAACCCTGATCTTACTTTATAACCCATCCCTGATCTTACTTTATAACCCAACCCTGATCTTACTTTATAACCCATCCCTGATCTTACTTTATAACCCAACCCTGATCTTACTTTATAACCCAACCCTGATCTTACTTTATAACCCATCCCTGATCTTACTTTATAACCCAACCCTGATCTTACTTTATAACCCAACCATGATCTTACTTTATAACCCATCCCTGATCTTACTTTATAACCCAACCCTGATCTTACTTTATAACCCAACCCTGATCTTACTTTATAACCCATCCCTGATCTTACTTTATAACCCATCCCTGATCTTACTTTATAACCCAACCCTGATCTTACTTTATAACCCATCCCTGATCTTACTTTATAACCCAACCCTGATCTTACTTTATAACCCATCCCTGATCTTACTTTATAACCCAACCCTGATCTTACTTTATAACCCAACCCTGATCTTACTTTATAACCCAACCCTGATCTTACTTTTTATAACCCATCCCTGATCTTACTTTATAACCCATCCCTGATCTTACTTTATAACCCAACCCTGATCTTACTTTATAACCCAACCCTGATCTTACTTTATAACCCAACCCTGATCTTACTTTATAACCCAACCCTGATCTTACTTTATAACCCAACCCTGATCTTACTTTATAACCCAACCCTGATCTTACTTTATAACCCATCCCTGATCTTACTTTATAACCCAACCCTGATCTTACTTTATAACCCAACCCTGATCTTACTTTATAACCCAACCCTGATCTTACTTTATAACCCAATCCCTGATCTTACTTTATAACCCATCCCTGATCTTACTTTATAACCCAACCCTGATCTTACTTTATAACCCAACCCTGATCTTACTTTATAACCCAACCCTGATCTTACTTTATAACCCATCCCTGATCTTACTTTATAACCCATCCCTGATCTTACTTTATAACCCAACCCTGATCTTACTTTATAACCCAACCCTGATCTTACTTTATAACCCAACCCTGATCTTACTTTATAACCCAACCCTGATCTTACTTTATAACCCAACCCTGATCTTACTTTATAACCCATCCCTGATCTTACTTTATAACCCAACCCTGATCTTACTTTATAACCCATCCCTGATCTTACTTTATAACCCATCCCTGATCTTACTTTATAACCCAACCCTGATCTGTCGTTCTCCACAACTTCATCCCTGACCTGTTTGGAGAGCTCCTTGGTCTTCATGGTGTCGCTTGCTTGGCGGTGCCCCCTTGCTTTAGTGGTGTTGCAGACTCTGGGGCCTTTCAGAACAGGCGTATATATACTGAGATCATGTGACAGATCATGTGACAGTCAGATTGCACACAGGTGGACTTTATGTCACTAATTGTGTGACTTCTGAAGGTAATTGGTTGCACCAGATCTTATTTAGGGGCTTCATAGCAAAGGAGGGTGAAAACATATGAATGAATGCAAACACCCCACTTTACAGTATTTTTTAAATTTTTTTATAATCTTTTGAAACAAGTCATTTTTGTTTTCATTTCACTTCACCAATATGTCCATTACATGAAATCCAAATGAAATTCAATTTAAATTAAAGGTTGTAATGCAACAAAATTAGGGAAAAAACGCCAACGAGGATGAATACTTTTGTAAGGTACTCTACACCCGTACATGGATCTACTGTACTATACACTATATCTACTATATCCTGTTCTCCTCTCTCCATGTTCACATCTCTCTCATCCACTCCATCTCTCTCAGTCTATTGAGCCCCTGAGTCATTAGTGCCTTCACAGGGGGGGCTCTCTGTGTGTGGGTTTATTAGTGGGTGTGTGTGTGTGTGTGTGTGTGTGTGTGTGTGTGTGTGTGTGTGTGTGTGTGTGTGTGTGTGTGTGTGTGTGTGTGTGTGTGTGTGTGTGTGTGTGTGTGTGTGTGTGTGTGTGTGTGTGTTTTGTGTGTGTGTGTGTGACTGTTAGACAGAGTTCATTAGAATTTCCCTTCCCATTACTCAGGTGATAAATCAGAACAGAGAGAGGGAGGGAGAAA
>NW_026288564.1:45000-70000 GCF_023373465.1 Oncorhynchus keta
ACACAAGGACTGACCGTCCACGATATCAACACTCTGATAGGGTTCTAACGAGGCAGTTATTCTGATGGGGGTTCTAACGAGGCAGTTATTCTGATGGGGTTCTAACGAGGCAGTTATTCTGATGGGGTTCTCATTAGGCAGTTATTCTGATGTGGTTCTAATGAGGTAATTATTCTGATGGGGTTCTAACGAGGCAGTTATTCTGATGGGGTTCTAATTCTGTTATTCTGATGGGGTTCTAACGAGGCAGTTATTCTGATGGGGTTCTAACGAGGCAGTTATTCTGATGGGGCAGGCAGTTATTCTGATGGGGTTCTAACGAGGCAGTTATTCTGATGGGGTTCTAACGAGGCAGTTATTCTGATGGGGTTCTAACGAGGCAGTTATTCTGATGGGGTTCTAACGAGGCAGTTATTCTGATGGGGTTCTAATCAGGTAGTCTGATTCTAATGGGTAGTTATTCTTATGGGGTTCTAATGAGGCAGTTATTCTGATGGGGGTTCTAATTAGGTAGTTATTCTGATGGGGTTCTAACGAGGCAGTTATTCTGATGGGGTTCTAATGAGGTAGTTATTCTGATGGGGTTCTAAAGAGGCAGTTATTCTGATGGGGTTCTAATGAGGCAGTTATTCTGATGGGGTTCTAACGAGGCAGTTATTCTGATGGGGTTCTAATGAGGTAGTTATTCTGATGGGGTTCTAATGAGGTAGTTATTCTGATGGGGTTCTAATCTGAAGGTAGTTATTCTGATGGGGTTCTAAGGAGGCAGTTATTCTGATGGGGTTCTAATTAGGTAGTTATTCTGATGGGGTTCTAATGAGGTAGTTATTCTGATGGGGTTCTAATCAGGTAGTTATTCTGATGGGGTTCTAATGAGGTAGTTATTCTGATGGGGTTCTAAGGAGGCAGTTATTCTGATGGGGTTCTAATTAGGCAGTTATTCTGATGGGGTTCTAATGAGGTAATTATTCTGATGGGGTTCTAATGAGGCAGTTATTCCAATGAGGTTCTAATGAGGCAGTTATTCTGATGGGGTTCTAATGAGGCAGTTATTCTGATGGGGTTCTAATGAGGAGTTATTCTGACAGTTATTCTATTCTAATGAGGCAGTTATTCTGATGGGGTTCTAATGAGGCAGTTATTCTGATGGGGTTCTAATTCTGAGGTAGTTATTCTGAGGGTTCTAATGAGGTAGTTATTCTGAGGGGATTCTAATGAGGTAGTTATTCTTATATGGTTCTAATGAGGCAGTTATTCTGAGGGGGTTCTAATGAGGTAGTTATTCTGATGGGGGGGTTCTAATGAGGTAGTTATTCTGATATGGTTCTAATGAGGTAGTTATTCTGATGGGGTTCTAATGAGGTAGTTATTCTGATGGGGTTCTAATGAGGTAGTTATTCTGATGGGGTTCTAATGAGGCAGTTATTCTGATGGGGTTCTAATGAGGTAGTTATTCTGATGGGGGTTCTAATGAGGTAGTTATTCTGATGGGGTTCTAATTCTGAGGTAGTTATTCTGATGGGGGTTCTAATGAGGTAGTTATTCTGATGGGGTTCTAATGAGGTAGTTATTCTGATGGGGTTCTAATGAGGTAGTTATTCTGATGGGGTTCTAATGAGGTAGTTATTCTGATGGGGTTCTAATGAGGTAGTTATTCTGATGGGGTTCTAATGAGGTAGTTATTCTGATGGGGTTCTAATGAGGTAGTTATTCTGATGGGGTTCTAATGAGGTAGTTATTCTGATGGGGTTCTAATGAGGCAGTTATTCTGATGGGGTTCTAATGAGACAGTTATTCTGATGGGGTTCTAACGAGGCAGTTATTCTGATGGGGTTCTAATGAGGCAGTTATTCTGATGGGGTTCTAACGAGGCAGTTATTCTGATGGGGTTCTAACGAGGCAGTTATTCTAAAGCTGTCAACAGAGTCCCAACAGCAGAGTCAAGAGTCCCAACATCAGAGTCCCAACAGCAGAGTCCCAACAGTCAGAGTCCCAACAGCAGAGTCCCAACAGCAAAGTCCCAACACCTTACCACAGTTACACTTGGCTTTCAGCGGAGCCTCGTCTAAAACAGTTCATTCAGCTTCATTTACTGCCTTTTAAATAAACATACCTGATATGACTGACTTGTTTAAATAAATGTTTTTTTTTTACAGACAATTGAGATGTACAAACTACGGCATAAGGGGACGACAAGCGGATAAGAGGCCATCTGTAATTTTGAATAAGATGAGCTCGGACGTAGTCAATATAACTACTTGTTCTGCACTTTTGAAATGTGACAGAATGCAGAACATGGGCCGTTCCTACAGTATTCTCCCTGTACACCAAGTCAGAACCGTAGGATAAATAAAGGGGTCATATATGCAGACAATGAAGCTCTTACAATATTTGATGGCATTTCTCTAAAACAGGTTATAGGCTACATGTGCAGCACCATGTCAGAACAGTAGGTGAAAATGGACCAAATGATTAGGGTGAGGCACATGGGCTACTAACATCTTACTACGCAACATACACACTTAGTATTACTTTCTTAGCTACAGTGTACACATCTCCCTGGCATATTTCATAACTTATCATTTTGTCATCAAAGTCTGTCATTCTCTGCTTTCAAGGCAACTGGGAACTCTGATGATGTCACGATGACGTCAGCGATCTTCAGGTCGAAGCTCTAGAAAGAGTTCCCGAGTTCCCGATTTTACAATTCCCGAGTTGGATGAAAGTTCAAATAGTATTTTCGCCTTTCGTAGCTCGCTTTTCCCCGAGTTCTCAAATCTTGCTGCTGTGATGATGGCACACTGTGGTATTTCACCCAGTAGATATGGGAGGTTATCAACATTGGGTTTGTTTTCGATTTCTTTGTGGATCTGTGTAATCTGTTGAAAATATGTGTCTCTGATATGGTCATACATTTGACAGGAGGTCAGGAAGTGCAGCTCAGTTTCCACCTCATTTTGTGGCAGTGCGCACATAGCCTGTCTTCTCTCTCTCTCTCTCTCTCTCTCTCTCTCTCTCTCTCTCTCTCTCTCTCTCTCTCTCTCTCTCTCTCAGGGAGGTTTTGTGTTAACTGTACCTCTCAGCTCAGTCTGTCCTAATCCGGTGGTTATAGACTGTAGTAAATCCTGTCTCTGCCAACAGATCAATAAAAGATTGATCCACAAGAGGCTCAGTGTGTGTTTGTAATCTGTGTGTGTGTAAAAAAATACCTGACATCCTGAAGAGGTGTGTGTCATTGTCTAACTCTGTCTGTCTGTCTGTCTCTGTCTCTGTCTCTGTCTCTGTCTCTGTCTCTCTCTCTCTCTCTCTCTCTCTGTCTCTCTCTCTCTCTCTCTCTGTCTCTCTCTCTCTCTCTCTCTCTGTCTCTCTGTCTGTCTGTCTGTCTCTCTCTCTCTCTCTCTCTCTCTCTCTCTCTCTCTCTCTCTCTCTCTCTCTCTCTCTGTCTCTATCTCTCTCTCTCTCTCTGTCTCTCTCTCTCTCTCTCTCTCTCCAGACATCAGAGTATTCGGCCATGGCTCTAGCCGGTGGATTGGAGGAGATGAAAACCAATCTGTCTAATCCAGGGTCAGCGGGGAGCTAGGAGCCAGTGTTCCGGGCCCACAGTCCTATCCACTGCCAGGTAAAGATCTTTAGCCACGCCCAGATATTACCTCCTCAATTTCTACCTCATATCTGACATTTACATTTATAAATGTCTGCCTTTAACATAAAAATAATTTCTACCCTCATATAAAAATAATTTTAGACAGTTGAAGCATTTTGTTATTCGTTGTTTTATTTGTATTTTAAGAAACCAAAAGATGGATCTGTAATCAGAACAGTATTTTGACTAAAGTCACAAAAGTGATGTCAGGGCTGTTAGCGATTTCAAAAACAACAAACTGCCAACAATGAGCTGGATTTATCTCATTTAACATGACTCAGTGTTTGGGATCTCCCCTCCATCCCTCTCTCCTCTCCTCCATCCATCCCTCTCTCCTCTCCTCCATCCCTCTCTCCTCTCCTCTCCTCCATCCCTCTCTCCTCTCCTCTCCTCTCCTCCATCCCTCTCTCCTCTCCTCCATCCATCCCTCTCTCTCTCCTCCATCCTCTCTCTCTCTCCTCCATCCATCCCTCTCCCTCCTCCATCCCTCTCTCCTCTCCTCCATCCCTCTCTCTCTCCTCTCCTCCATCCCTCTCTCCTCTCCTCCATCCCTCTCTCCTCTCCTCCATCCCTCTCTCCTCTCCTCTCCTCTCCTCTATCCCTCTCTCCTCTCCTCCATCCCTCTCTCCTCTCTCTCCATCCCTCTCCTCTCCTCCATCCCTCTCTCCTCTCCTCCATCCATCTCTCTCTCTCTCTCCTCCATCCATCCCTCTCTCCTCTCCTCCTCCATCCCTCTCTCCTCTCCTCCATCCCTCTCTCCTCTCCTCCATCCCTCTCTCCTCTCCTCTCCTCCATCCCTCTCTCCTCTCCTCCATCCCTCTCTCCTCTCCTCCATCCCTCTCTCCTCTCCTCCATCCCTCTCTCCTCTCCTCTCCTCTATCCCTCTCCTCTCCTCCATCCTCTCTCCTCTCCTCCATCCCTCTCTCCTCTCCTCCATCCCTCTCTCCTCTCCTCCATCCATCCCTCTCTCCTCTCCTCCATCCATCCTCTCTCTCCTCTCCTCCATCCCTCTCTCCTCTCCTCTCCTCTATCCCTCTCTCCTCCTCCATAAAAATCTCTCCTCTCCTCCATCCTCTCTCCTCCATCCATCCCTCTCTCCCTCCTCCATCCATCCCTCTCTCCTCTCCTCCATCCCTGACATTCCTCCATCCCTCTCCCTCCATCCCTCTCCCCTCCATCCTCACATCCTCTCCTCCATCCTTCCCCTCTCCTATAAAAATCTCTCCTTCCTATCCATCCCTCCATCTCCTTCCTCCATCCTTGCTCCTTATTTCCATCCCTCTGTCCATCCCTCTCTCCTCTCCTCCAAAGATCTCTCCTCTCCTCCATCCCACGCTCCCTCCTCCATCCCCCTCCCTCCATGCCTCTCCCCTCCATCCCTCTCTCCTCCATCCCTCTCCTCTCCTCTCCTCCATCCCTCTCTCCTCTCCTCCATCCCTCTCTCCTCCATCACTCTCTCCTTCTCCTCCACCTCTCTCCTCCCCTCCATCCCCCTCTCCTCCCTCCATCCCCTCTCCTCCATCATCCCTCTCCTCCCCTCCATCCCTCTCTCTCCTCTCCTCCATCCCTCTCTCCTCTCCTCCATCCCTCTCTCCTCTCCTCCATCCCTCTCTCCTCTCCTCCATCCTCTCCTCTCCTCTCCCATCCCTCTCTCCTCTCCTCCATCCCCTCTCCTCTCCTCCATCCCTCTCCTCTCCTCCATCCCTCTCTCCTCTCCTCCATCCATCCCTCTCTCTCTCCTCCATCCATCCCTCTCTCCTCTCCTCCATCCATCCCTCTCCCTCTCTCCATCCATCCCTCACTCCTCTCCTCCATCCTCTCCCTCCATCCCTCTCCCCTCTATCCTCTCCTCTCCTCCATCCATCCTCTCTCCTCCTCCATCCTCCCTCTCTCCTCCATCCCTCTCCGTCCATCCCTCTCTCCTCTCCTCCATCCCTCTCTCCTCTCCTCCATCCCACGCTCCTCTCCTCCATCCCCCTCCCCCTCCATGCCTCTCCCTCCATCCCTCTCTCCTCCATCCCTCTCTCCTCTCCTCTCCTCTCCTCCATCCCCTCTCCTCCATCACTGTCTCCTTCCTCCACCCCTCTCTCCTCCCCTCCATCCCCCTCTCCTCCCCTCCATCCCTCTCTCCTCCATCACTCTCTCCTCCCTCCATCCCTCTCCTCGCCTCCATCCCTCTCGCAGAGAAACAGGAGAGAAACAAGAGAGAGAGAGAGAGAGAGAAACAGCAGAGAAACAGGAGAGAGAAACAGGAGAGAAACAGGAGAGAAACAGGAGAGAAACAGGAGAGAGAGAGAAAAAGGAGAGAGAAACAGGAGAGAGACAGGAGAGAAACAGGAGAGAAACAGGAGAGAAACAGGAGAGAGAAACAGGGAGAGAGAAACAGGAGAGAGAGAGAAACAGGAGAGAGAAACAGGAGAGAAACAGGAGATAAACAGGAGAGAAACAGGAGAGAAACAGGAGAGAAACAGGAGAGAGAGAGAAACAGGAGAGAGAAACAGGAGAGAAACAGGAGATAAACAGAGAAACAGGAGAGAAACAGGAGAGAAACAGGAGAGAGAACAGGAGAAACAGAGAAACAGGAGAGAAACAGGAGAAAACAGAGAGAAACAGGAGAGAAACAGGAGAGAGAAACAGGAGAGAAACAGGAGAGAAACAGGAGAGAAGAGACAGGAGAGAAACAGGAGAGAAACAGGAGAGAAACAGGAGAGAACAGGAGAGAAACAGGAGAGAGAACAGGAGAGAAACAGGAGAGAAAACAGGAGAGAAACAGAGAGAGAAGACAGGAGAGAAACAGGAGAGAAACAGGAGAGAAACAGGAGAGAGAAACAGGAGAGAAACAGGAGAGAAACAGAGAGAGAGACAGGAGAGAGAAACAGGAGAGAAACAGGAGAGAAACAGGAGAGAAACAGGAGAGAGAAACAGGAGAGAAATAGGAGAGAAACAGGAGAGAGAGACAGGAGAGAAACAGGAGAGAAACAGGAGAGAACAGGAGAGAAACAGGAGAGAAACAGGAGAGAAACAGGAGAGAGAAACAGGAGAGAAACAGGAGAGAAACAGGAGAGAGAGAAACAGGAGAGAAACAGGAGAGAAACAGGAGAGAAACAGGAGAGAGAAACAGGAGAGAGACAGGAGAGAAACAGGAGAGAGAAACAGGAGAGAAACAGGAAAGAAACAGGAGAGAAACAGGAGAGAGAAACAGGAGAGAAACAGGAGAGAGAGAGAAACAGGAGAGAAACAGGAGAGAGAAACAGGAGAGAGAGACAGGAGAGAGAAACAGGAGAGAGAAACAGGAGAGAGAAACAGGAGAGAAACAGGAGAGAGAAACAGGAGAGAAACAGGAGAGAAACAGGAGAGAAACAGGAGAGAGAAACAGGAGAGAAACAGGAGAGAAACAGGAGAGAAACAGGAGAGAAACAGGAGAGAAACAGGAGAGAGAGAAACAGGAGAGAGAAACAGGAGAGAAACAGAGAGAGACAGGAGAGAGAAGAGGAGAGAGAAGGAGAGAGAAACAGGAGAGAAACAGGAGAGAAACAGGAGAGAAACAGGAGAGAGAGAGGAGAGAGAAACAGGAGAGAGACAGGAGAGAGAAACAGGAGAGAAACAGGAGAGAAACAGGAGAGAGAGAGGAGAGAGAAACAGGAGAGAAACAGGAGAGAAACAGGAGAGAAACAGGAGAGAGAGAGGAGAGAGAGAGAGAGAAACAGGAGAGAAACAGGAGAGAGACAGGAGAGAGAGAGAGAGAGAGAGAGGAGGAGAGAAACAGGAGAGAAACAGGAGAGAAACAGGAGAGAAACAGGAGAGAAACAGGAGAGAGAAACAGGAGAGAAACAGGAGAGAAACAGGAGAGAAACAGGAGAGAGAGACAGGAGAGAGAAACAGGAGAGAAACAGGAGAGAAACAGGAGAGAAGCAGGAGAGAAACAGGAGAGAGAGACAGGAGAGAAACAGGAGAGAAGCAGGAGAGAAACAGGAGAGAGAGACAGGAGAGAAACAGGAGATAAACAGGATAGAAACAGGAGATAAACAGGATAGAAACAGGAGAGAAACAGGAGAGAAACAGGAGAGAGAGAGAAACAGGAGAGAAACAGGAGAGAAACAGGAGATAAACAGGATAGAAACAGGAGAGAAACAGGAGAGAAACAGGAGAGAGAGACAGGAGAGATAAACAGGAGAGAAACAGGAGATAAACAGGATAGAAACAGGAGAGAAACAGGAGAGAAACAGGAGAGAGAGAGAAACAGGAGAGAGAAACAGGAGAGAAACAGGAGATAAACAGGATAGAAACAGGAGAGAAACAGGAGAGAAACAGGAGAGAGAACAGAGAGAGAAACAGGAGAGAAACAGGAGAAAAACAGGAGAGAAACAGGAGAGAAACAGGAGAGAGAAACAGGAGAGAAACAGGAGAGAAACAGGAGAGAAACAGGAGAGAGAGACAGGAGAGAGAAACAGGAGAGAAACAGGAGAGAAACAGGAGAGAAACAGGAGAGAAACAGGAGAGAGAGACAGGAGAGAAACAGGAGAGAAACAGGAGAGAAACAGGAGAGAGAGACAGGAGAGAAACAGGAGAGAAACAGGAGAGAAACAGGAGAGAGAAACAGGAGAGAAACAGGAGAGAAACAGGAGAGAGAGACAGGAGAGAAACAGGAGAGAAACAGGAGAGAAACAGGAGAGAAACAGGAGAGAGAAACAGAGAGAAACAGGAGAGAAACAGAGAGAGAGAGAAACAGGAGAGAAACAGGAGAGAAACAGGAGAGAAACAGGAGAGAAACAGGAGAGAAACAGGAGAGAAACAGGAGAGAGAAACAGGAGAGAAACAGGAGAGAAACAGGAGAGAGAGAGGAGAGAAACAGGAGAGAAACAGGAGAGAAACAGGAGAGAGAAACAGGAGAGAAACAGGAGAGAAACAGGAGAGAGAAACAGAGAGACAGGAAAGAAACAGGAGAGAAACAGGAGAGAGAAACAGGAGAGAAACAGGAGAGAGAGAAACAGGAGAGAAACAGGAGAGAGAAACAGGAGAGAAGACAGGAGAGAGAAACAGGAGAGAGAAACAGGAGAGAAACAGGAGAGAAACAGGAGAGAGAAACAGGAGAGAAACAGGAGAGAAACAGGAGAGAAACAGGAGAGAGAAACAGGAGAGAAACAGGAGAGAAACAGGAGAGAAACAGGAGAGAAACAGGAGAGAGAAGACAGAGAGAAACAGGAGAGAAACAGGAGAGAGACAGGAGAGAGAAGAGAGAGGAGGAGAAACAGGAGAGAAACAGGAGAGAAACAGGAGAGAAACAGGAGAGAGAGAGGAGAGAGAAACAGGAGAGAGACAGGAGAGAGAAACAGGAGAGAAACAGGAGAGAAACAGGAGAGAGACAGGAGAGAGAAACAGGAGAGAAACAGGAGAGAAACAGGAGAGAAACAGGAGAGGAGAGAGAGGGAGAGAAACAGGAGAGAAACAGGAGAGAGACAGGAGAGAAACAGGAGAGAAACAGGAGAGAGAAACAGGAGAGAAACAGGAGAGAAACAGGAGAGAAACAGGAGAGAAACAGGAGAGAGAGAGGAGAGAGAAACAGGAGAGAGACAGGAGAGAAACAGGAGAGAAACAGGAGAGAAACAGGAGAGAAACAGGAGAGAAACAGGAGAGAGACAGGAGAGAAACAGGAGAGAAACAGGAGAGAAACAGGAGAGAAACAGGAGAGAAACAGGAGAGAAAAAGGAGAGAGAGAGAGAAACAAGAGAAGAGAAACAGAAAAGAAACAGGAGAGAAACAGGAGAGAAACAGAGAGAAACAGGAGAGAAACAGGAGAGAAACAGGAGAGAAACAGGAGAGAAACAGGAGAGAGAAACAGGAGAGAAACAGGAGAGAAACAGGAGAGAAACAGGAGAGAAACAGGAGAGAGAAACAGGAGAGAAACAGGAGAGAAACAGGAGAGAAACAGGAGAGAGAAACAGGAGAGAAACAGGAGAGAAACAGGAGAGAAACAGGAGAGAAACAGAGAGAGAGACAGGAGAGAAACAGAGAGAGAAACAGGAGAGAAACAGAGAAACAGAGAGAGACAGGAGAGAAACAGGAGAGAAACAGGAGAGAAACAGGAGAGAAACAGGAGAGAAACAGAGAGAAACAGGAGAGAGAGACAGAGAGAGAAACAGGAGAGAAACAGGAGAGAAACAGGAGAGAAACAGGAGAGAAACAGGAGAGAAACAGGAGAGAAACAGAGAGAGAGACAGGAGAGAAACAGGAGAGAAACAGGAGAGAAACAGGAGAGAAACAGGAGAGAAACAGGAGAGAGAAACAGGAGAGAGAAACAGGAGAGAAACAGGAGAGAAACAGAGAGAGAGAAACAGGAGAGAAACAGGAGAGAAACAGGAGAGAAACAGGAGAGAAACAGGAGAGAGACAGGAGAGAAACAGGAGAGAGAAACAGGAGAGAAGACAGGAAAGAAACAGGAGAGAAACAGAGAGAGAAACAGGAGAGAAACAGAGAGAGAGAGAAACAGGAGAGAGAAACAGGAGAGAAACAGGAGAGAGAGACAGGAGAGAAACAGGAGAGAGAAACAGGAGAGAGAAACAGGAGAGAAACAGGAGAGAGAAACAGGAGAGAAACAGGAGAGAAACAGGAGAGAAACAGGAGAGAGAAACAGGAGAGAGAAACAGGAGAGAAACAGGAGAGAAACAGAGAGAAACAGGAGAGAAACAGGAGAGAAACAGGAGAGAAAGGAGAGAGAAACAGAGAGAAACAGGAGAGAAACAGGAGAGAGAGAGAGAGAACAGGAGAGAAACAGGAGAGAAACAGGAGAGAAACAGGAGAGAGAAACAGGAGAGAAACAGGAGAGAGAAACAGGAGAGAAACAGGAGAGAGAAACAGGAGAGAAACAGGAGAGAAACAGGAGAGAGAAGAGAGAGAAACAGGAGAGAAACAGGAGAGAAACAGGAGAGAAACAGAGAGAAACAGGAGAGAAGACAGGAGAGAGAAACAGGAGAGAAACAGGAGAGAAACAGGAGAGAAACAGGAGAGAAACAGGAGAGAGAAACAGAGAGAAACAGGAGAGAAACAGGAGAGAAACAGGAGAGAAACAGGAGAGAGAAACAGGAGAGAAACAGACAGGAGAGAAACAGGAGAGAAACAGAGAGAGAAACAGGAGAGAAACAGAGAGAGAAACAGGAGAGAAACAGGAGAGAAACAGGACAGAAACAGGAGAGAGAGACAGGAGAGAAACAGAGAGAAGAAACAGGAGAGAAACAGGAGAGAGACAGGAGAGAAACAGGAGAGAAACAGAGAGAAACAGGAGAGAAACAGGAGAGAAACAGAGAGAGAGAAACAGGAGAGAGAAACAGGAGAGAAACAGGAGATAAACAGGAGAGAAACAGGAGAGAAACAGGAGAGAAACAGGGAGAGAGACAGGAGAGAGAAACAGGAGAGAAACAGGAGAGAAACAGGAGAGAAACAGGAGAGAAACAGGAGAGAAACAGGAGAGAGAGAGAAACAGGAGAGAGAAACAGGAGAAACAGGAGAGAAACAGGAGAGAAACAGGAGAGAAACAGGGAGAGAAACAGGAGAGAAACAGGAGAGAGAAACAGGAGAGAAACAGGAGAGAAACAGGAGAGAAACAGGAGAGAAACAGGAGAGAAACAGGAGAGAAACAGGAGAGAAACAGGAGAGAAACAGGAGAGAGAGAAAGGAGAGAGAAACAGGAGAGAAACAGGAGAGAAACAGGAGAGAAACAGGAGAGAAACAGGAGAGAGAAACAGGAGAGAGAGAGAGAAACAGGAGAGAAACAGGAGAGAGAGAGAAACAGGAGAGAGAAACAGGAGAGAGAGAGAGAAACAGGAGAGAAACAGGAGAGAAACAGGAGAGAGAAACAGGAGAGAAACAGGAGAGAAACAGGAGAGAAACAGGAGAGAGAAACAGGAGAGAAACAGGAGAGAAACAGGAGAGAAACAGGAGAGAAACAGGAGAGAAACAGGAGAGAAACAGGAGAAAGAAACAGGAGAGAAACAGGAGAGAAACAGGAGAGAAACAGGAGAGAGAAACAGGAGAGAAACAGGAGAGAAACAGAGAAACAGAGAGAGAAACAGGAGAGAAACAGGAGAGAAACAGGAGAGAAACAGGAGAGAGAAACAGAGAGAGAGACAGGAGAGAAACAGAGAGAGAAACAGAGAGAAACAGGAGAGAAACAGGAGAGAAACAGGAGAGAGAAACAGGAGAGAAACAGAGAGAGAGAGAGAAACAGAGAGAAACAGGAGAGAGAAACAGGAGAGAGACAGGAGAGAAACAGAGAGAGAAACAGGAGAGAGAAACAGAGAGAAAGAAACAGGAGAGAGAAACAGGAGAGAAACAGGAGAGAAACAGGAGAGAGAAACAGAGAGAGAAACAGGAGAGAAACAGGAGAGAAACAGGAGAGAAACAGAGAGAGAAACAGGAGAGAGAGAGGAGAGAGAGAGAGAGAGAAACAGGAGAGAAACAGAGAGAGACAGGAGAGAAACAGGAGAGAAACAGGAGAGAGAAACAGGAGAGAAACAGGAGAGAAACAGGAGAGAGAAACAGAGAGAGAGAGAAACAGGAGAGAAACAGAGAGAGAAACAGAGAGAGAAACAGGAGAGAAACAGGAGAGAAACAGAGAGAGAAACAGGAGAGAAACAGGAGAGAAACAGGAGAGAAACAGGAGAGAGAGAGAGAAAGAGAGAGAGAAACAGGAGAGAAACAGGAGAGAGACAGAGAGAGAGAGAGAAACAGAGAGAGAGAGAGAGAGGAGAGAAACAGGAGAGAAACAGGAGAGAAACAGGAGAGAAACAGGAGAGAGAAACAGGAGAGAAACAGAGAGAGAAACAGGAGAGAAACAGGAGAGAGAACAGAGAGAGAAACAGGAGAGAAACAGGAGAGAAACAGGAGAGAAACAGGAGAGAAACAGAGAGAGAACAGGAGAGAAACAGGAGAGAAACAGGAGAGAAACAGGAGAGAGACAGGAGAGAAACAGGAGAGAAACAGGAGAGAAACAGGAGAGAAACAGAGAGAAACAGGAGAAACAGGAGAGAAACAGAGAGAGAGAGAAACAGGAGAGAGAAACAGGAGAGAAACAGGAGAGAAACAGGAGAGAAACAGGAGAGAGAAACAGGAGAGAAACAGGAGAGAGAGAAACAGGAGAGAGAAACAGGAGAGAAACAGAGAGAAACAGAGAGAGAAACAGGAGAGAAACAGGAGAGAAACAGGAGAGAGAGAGAAACAGGAGAGAAACAGGAGAGAAACAGGAGAGAAACAGGAGAGAAACAGGAGAGAAACAGGAGAGAAACAGGAGAGAGAAACAGGAGAGAGAAACAGGAGAGAAACAGAGAGAAACAGGAGAGAAACAGGAGAGAAACAGGAGAGAGAAACAGGAGAGAAACAGGAGAGAAACAGGAGAGAAACAGGAGAGAGAGACAGGAGAGAGAAACAGAGAGAAACAGGAGAGAAACAGGAGAGAAACAGGAGAGAAACAGAGAGAGAGACAGGAGAGAAACAGGAGAGAAACAGGAGAGAAACAACAGAGACAGAGAAGAGAGAAACAGGAGAGAAACAGAGAGAGAAACAGGAGAGAGAAACAGGAGAGAAACAGGAGAGAAACAGGAGAGAAACAGGAGAGAAACAGAGAGAGAAACAGGAGAGAAACAGGAGAGAAACAGGAGAGAAACAGGAGAGAAACAGGAGAGAAACAGGAGAGAAACAGGAGAGAAACAGGAGAGAGAAACAGGAGAGAAACAGGAGAGAAACAGGAGAGAAACAGGAGAGAAACAGGAGAGAAACAGGAGAGAAACAGGAGAGAAACAGGAGAGAGAAACAGGAGAGAAACAGGAGAGAAACAGGAGAGAAACAGGAGAGAGACAGGAGAGAAACAGAGAGAGAAACAGGAGAGAAACAGAAACAGAGAGAAACAGGAGAGAAACAGGAGAGAAACAGGAGAGAGAGAGAAACAGGAGAGAAACAGGAGAGAAACAGAGAGAAACAGAGAGAGAAACAGGAGAGAAACAGGAGAGAAACAGGAGAGAGAAACAGAGAGAGACAGGAGAGAAACAGGAGAGAAACAGAGAGAGAAACAGGAGAGAAACAGGAGAGAAACAGGAGAGAGAACAGGAGAGAAACAGGAGAGAAACAGGAGAGAAACAGGAGAGAAACAGGAGAGAAACAGAGAGAGAAACAGGAGAGAAACAGGAGAGAAACAGGAGAGAAACAGAGAGAGAAACAGAGAGAGAAACAGGAGAGAAACAGGAGAGAAACAGGAGAGAAACAGGAGAGAAACAGGAGAGAGAGACAGGAGAGAAACAGGAGAGAAACAGGAGAGAAACAGAGAGAGACAGGAGAGAAACAGGAGAGAAACAGGAGAGAAACAGGAGAGAGAAACAGGAGAGAAACAGGAGAGAAACAGGAGAGAGAGACAGGAGAGAGAAACAGGAGAGAAACAGGAGAGAAACAGGAGAGAAACAGGAGAGAAACAGGAGAGAAACAGGAGAGAAACAGGAGAGAAACAGAGAGAGACAGAGAGAGAAACAGGAGAGAAACAGGAGAGAAACAGAGAGAGAAACAGGAGAGAAACAGGAGAGAAACAGAGAGAGAAACAGGAGAGAAACAGGAGAGAAACAGGAGAGAGAAACAGGAGAGAAACAGGAGAGAGACAGAGAGAAACAGAGAGAGAAACAGGAGAGAGACAGGAGAGAAACAGGAGAGAAACAGGAGAGAGAAACAGGAGAGAAACAGAGAGAGAGAGAAACAGAGAGAGAAAGAAACAGGAGAGAAACAGGAGAGAAACAGGAGACAGGAGAGAAACAGGAGAGAGAGAGAGAGAAACAGGAGAGAAACAGAGAGAGAAACAGGAGAGAAACAGGAGAGAAACAGGAGAGAAACAGAGAGAGAGAAACAGAGAGAGAAACAGGAGAGAAACAGGAGAGAAACAGGAGAGAAACAGGAGAGAAACAGGAGAGAAACAGGAGAGAGAAGGAGAGAGAAACAGGAGAGAAACAGGAGAGAAACAGGAGAGAAACAGGAGAGAAACAGGAGAGAGAAACAGGAGAGAAACAGGAGAGAAACAGGAGAGAAACAGGAGAGAAACAGGAGAGAGAAACAGGAGAGAGAACAGAGAGAGAAACAGGAGAGAAACAGGAGAGAGAAACAGGAGAGAAACAGGAGAGAAACAGGGAGAGAAACAGGAGAGAGGAGAGAAACAGGAGAGAGACAGGAGAGAAACAGAGAGAGAAACAGAGAGAAACAGGAGAGAAACAGAGAGAGAGGAGAGAGAGAGAGAGAGAGAAAACAGAGAGAAACAGGAGAGAAACAGAGAGAGAAACAGGAGAGAAACAGGAGAGAAACAGGAGAGAGAAACAGGAGAGAAACAGGAGAGAAACAGGAGAGAAACAGGAGAGAAACAGGAGAGAAACAGGAGAGAAACAGAGAGAGAAACAGGAGAGAAACAGGAGAGGAGAGAAACAGAGAGAAACAGGAGAGAAACAGGAGAGAAACAGGAGAGAAGAGGAGAGAACAGGAGAGAAACAGGAGAGAAACAGGAGAGAAACAGGAGAGAAACAGGAGAGAAACAGGAGAGAAACAGGAGAGAAACAGAGAGAAACAGGAGAAACAGGAGAGAAACAGGAGAGAAACAGGAGAGAAACAGGAGAGAAACAGGAGAGAAACAGGGAGAGAAACAGGAGAGAAACAGGAGAGAAACAGGAGAGAAACAGGAGAGAAACAGGAGAGAAACAGGAGAGAGAAACAGGAGAGAAACAGGAGAGAAACAGGAGAGAAACAGGAGAGAAACAGGAGAGAGAGAGGAGAGAAACAGAGAGAGAAACAGGAGAGAAACAGGAGAGAAACAGGAGAGAAACAGGAGAGGAGAGAGAGAAACAGAGAGAAACAGGAGAGAAACAGGAGAGAAACAGGAGAGAAACAGGAGAGAAACAGGAGAGAAACAGGGAGAGAAACAGGAGAGAAACAGGAGAGAAACAGGAGGAGAGAGAGAGAGAGAAACAGGAGAGAAACAGGAGAGAAACAGGAGAGAAACAGGAGAGAACAGGAGAGAGACAGGAGAGAAACAGAGAGAGAGAAACAGGAGAGAAACAGGAGAGAAACAGGAGAGAGACAGGAGAGAGAAACAGGAGAGAAAGAGAAACAGGAGAGAAACAGGAGAGAAACAGGAGAGAAACAGGAGAGAAACAGGAGAGAAACAGGAGAGAAACAGGAGAGAAACAGGAGAGAGAAACAGGAGAGAAACAGGAGAGAAACAGCAGAGAAACAGGAGAGAAACAGGAGAGAAACAGGAGAGAGAGACAGGAGAGAAACAGGAGAGAAACAGGAGAAAAACAGGAGAGAAACAGGAGAGAGAAACAGGAGAGAAACAGGAGAGAAACAGGAGAGAAACAGGAGAGAAACAGGAGAGAAACAGGAGAGAAACAGGAGAGAAACAGGAGAGAAACAGGAGAGAAACAGAGAGAGAAACAGGAGAGAGAAACAGGAGAGAAACAGGAGAGAAACAGGAGAGAAACAGGAGAGAAACAGGAGAGAAACAGGAGAGAGAGAAACAGGAGAGAAACAGGAGAGAAACAGGAGAGAAACAGGAGAGAAACAGGAGAGAAACAGGAGAGAAACAGGAGAGAGAGACAGGAGAGAGAAACAGGAGAGAAACAGGAGAAACAGGAGAGAAACAGGAGAGAGAAACAGGAGAGAGAAACAGGAGAGAAACAGGAGAGAAACAGGAGAGAAACAGGAGAGAGAGACAGAGAGAGAGAGAGAGAAACAGGAGAGAAACAGGAGAGAAACAGGAGAGAGAAACAGGAGAGAGAAACAGGAGAGAAACAGGAGAGAACAGGAGAGAGAACAGGAGAGAAACAGGAGAGAAACAGGAGAGAAACAGGAGAGAAACAGGAGAGAAACAGGAGAGAAACAGGAGAGAAACAGGAGAGAAACAGAGAGAGAGAAACAGGAGAGAAACAGGAGAGAAACAGGAGAGAAACAGGAGAGAAACAGGAGAGAAACAGAGAGGAGAGAAACAGGAGAGAGAGACAGGAGAGAAACAGGAGAGAAACAGGAGAGAGACAGGAGAGAAACAGGAGAGAAACAGGAGAGAAACAGGAGAGAGAAACAGGAGAGAAACAGGAGAGAAACAGGAGAGAGAGGAGAAACAGGAGAGAAACAGGAGAGAAACAGGAGAGAAACAGGAGAGAAACAGGAGAGAGACAGGAGAGAAACAGGAGAGAGAAACAGAGAGAGAAACAGGAGAGAAACAGGAGAGAAACAGGAGAGAGAAACAGGAGAGAAACAGGAGAGAAACAGAGAAACAGGAGAGAAACAGGAGAGAGAAACAGGAGAGAGAAACAGAGAGAGAAACAGGAGAGAGAAACAGGAGAGAGAAACAGGAGAGAAACAGGACAGAGAGAAAGGAGAGAAACAGGAGAGAAACAGGAGAGAAACAGGAGAGAGAAACAGAGAGAGAAACAGGAGAGAAACAGGAGAGAAACAGGAGAGAAACAGGAGAGAAACAGGAGAGAGAGGAGAGAGAAGAGAGAGAAACAGGAGAGAAACAGGAGAGAAACAGAGAGAGGAGGAGAGAGAGGAGAGAAACAGGAGAGAAACAGGAGAGAAACAGGAGAGAAACAGGAGAGAGAGAGGAGAGAAACAGGGAGAGAGACAGGAGAGAGAAACAGGAGAGAAACAGGAGAGAAACAGGAGAGAGAGAGGGAGAGAAACAGGAGAGAAACAGGAGAGAAACAGGAGAGAAACAGGAGAGAGAGACAGGAGAGAGAGGAGAGAGAAACAGGAGAGAAACAGGAGAGAGAAACAGGGAGAGAGAGAGAGAGAGAGGAGAGAAACAGGAGAGAGAAACAGGAGAGAAACAGGAGAGAAACAGGAGAGAAACAGGAGAGAGAGCAGGAGAGAGAGGAGAGGAGAGAAACAGGAGAGAAACAGGAGAGAAACAGGAGAGAAACAGGAGAGAAACAGGAGAGAAACAGGAGAGACAGGAGAGAGACAGGAGAGAAACAGGAGAGAAACAGGAGAGAAACAGGAGAGAAACAGGAGAGAGAAAGGAGAGAAACAGGAGAGAGACAGGAGAGAAACAGGAGAGAAACAGGAGAGAAACAGGAGAGAGAGAAACAGGAGAGAAACAGGAGAGAAACAGGAGAGAAACAGGAGAGAAACAGGAGAGAAACAGGAGAGAAACAGGAGAGAAACAGGAGAGAAACAGAGAGAGAAACAGGAGAGAGAAACAGGAGAGAAACAGGAGAGAAACAGGAGAGAAACAGAGAGAGAAACAGAGAGAGAGAGGAGAGAGAAACAGGAGAGAGAAACAGGAGAGAAACAGGAGAGAAACAGGAGAGAGGAGGAGAGAGGAGAGAAACAGGAGAGAGACAGGAGAGAAACAGGAGAGAGAAACAGGAGAGAAACAGGAGAGAAACAGGAGAGAAACAGGAGAGAAACAGGAGAGAGAAACAGGAGAGAAACAGGAGAGAGAAACAGGAGAGAGAAACAGGAGTGAAATGTGAGAGACCGAGAGACAGAGGGAAATAGAGTCTCTCAATAAGTCTGTACGTTGACCTCTGTGGCAAAGCTGTTGAGAACAGATACATCAACTATCCTGACACACACACACACACACACACACACACACACACACACACACACACACACACACACACACACACACACACACACACACACACACACACACACACACACACACACACACACACACACACACACACACACACACACACACACACACACACACACACACACACACACACCTCAAAGGATCTGGCCCTGTCTGCCCTCTCTAAGTTGCCCTGGAGAGAGTCCATCTCTGTCTACCCCTCCCTTCCTCCCTCTATCTCTCATTCCCCCTCTCTCTCTCTCTCTCTCTCTCTCTCTCTCTCTCTCTGTCTCTCTCATTTCTCTCTCTCTCTCTCTCTCTCTCTCTCTCTCTCTCTCTCTCTCTCTCTCTCTCTCTGTCTATCTCTCATTCCCTCTCTCTCTCTCTCTCTCTCTCTCTGTCTCTCTCTCTCTCTCTCTCATCTCCTCTCTCATTCCTCCTCTCTCTCCCCTCTCTCTCTCTCTCTCTCTCTCTCTCTCTCTCTCTCTCTCTGACTGTCTGTCAACTAAAACTGTCCTCCACTCAGGCATAAGAGAGGGAGGGGCAAGGAGGGGGATAGGTTCAGGGAGAGGAGGTGGGGAGAGGAGGAAGAGAGAGGTCCCGGGGGAGTGGAGAGGATCAGGGAGAGGAGGAGAGAGGATTAGGGGGAGTGGAGAGGATCAGGGAGGAGAGAGGATTAGGGGGAGGGGAGAGGATCAGGGAGAGGAGAGGAGTTCTTGTTTATCCTCCATTTCACCAGAGAATATTGGCAAAGAGGAGAAATTACAGTAGAGAAATGAAAAAAAAACACGCTCTCCTCTTCTCTCCCTGATCCTCTTCTCTCCCTCTCCTCTCGTCCTCTCATTCCCCTCCCCCTACTCCCCTCCCCCTCTCCTGTCCCTTCTCCTCTCCTCTCCTCTCTCCCTCATTTCCCCTCCTACTCTCCCGTGGTTCCCTCTCCTCTCCTCCTCCCTTCCCCTCCTCCTCCCTTCCCCTCCCTCCTCCTCCCCTCTCCTTCTCTCCTCCAGTCAGTTAGCTGGTTAAGTGGTGAGGATGCTCTCCCTTCCCCCCCCTCCTCCTCCTCCCTCCTCCTCCTCTCCTCCCCCTCTCCTTCTCTCCTCCAGTCAGTTAGCTGGTTAAGTGGTGAGGATGCTCTCCCTTCCTCCTGTCCCCCTCCTCCCTCCCCCTCTCCTCTCCTCCCCTCTCCTTCTCTCCTCCAGTCAGTTAGCTGGTTAAGTGGTGAGGATGCTCTCCCCTTCCTCCTGTCCCCTCCTCTCCTCCCCCTCTCCTTCTCTCCTCCAGTCAGTTAGCTGGTTAAGTGGTCTCTCCTCCCCCTCTCTCCTCTCCTCCCCTCTCCTTCTCTCCTCCAGTCAGTTAGCTGGTTAAGTGGTGAGGATGCTCTCCCTTCCCCTCTCTCCTCTCCTCCCCTCTCCTTCTCTCCTCCAGTCAGTTAGCTGGTTAAGTGGTGAGGATGCTCTCCCTTCCCCTCCTCTCCTCTCCTCCCCCTCTCCTTCTCTCCTCCAGTCAGTTAGCTGGTTAAGTGGTGAGGATGCTCTCCCTTCCCCTCTCCTGTCCTCCCCTCCTCTCCTCCCCTCTCCTTTTCTCCTCCAGTCAGTTAGCTGGTTAAGTGGTGAGGATGCTCTCCCCCCTCCCCTCCTCTCCCCCTCATCTCCTCCCCCTCTCCTTCTCTCCTCCAGTCAGTTAGCTGGTTAAGTGGTGAGGATGCTCTCCCTTCCCCTCCTCTCCTCTCCTCCCCCTCTCCTTCTCTCCTCCAGTCAGTTAGCTGGTTAAGTGGTGAGGATGCTCTCCCTTCCCTCCTCTCCCCCTCTCCTCCCCTCTCCTTCTCTCCTCCAGTCAGTTAGCTGGTTAAGTGGTGAGGATGCTCTCCCTTCCCCTCCTGTCCCCCTCCCTCTCCTCCCCCTCTCCTTCTCTCCTCCAGTCAGTTAGCTGGTTAAGTGGTGAGGATGCTCTCCCTTCCCCTCCTGTCCCCCTCCTCTCCCCCCTCTCCTTCTCTCCTCCAGTCAGTTAGCTGGTTAAGTGGTGAGGATGCTCTCCCTCTCCTCCCCTCTCCTCTCCTCCCCTCTCCTTCTCTCCTCCAGTCAGTTAGCTGGTTAAGTGGTGAGGATGCTCTCCCTTCCCCTCCTCTCCTCTCCTCTCCTCCCCTCTCCTTCTCTCCTCCAGTCAGTTAGCTGGTTAAGTGGTGAGGATGCTCTCCCTTCCCCTCCTCTCTCCTCCCCTCTCCTTCTCTCCTCCAGTCAGTTAGCTGGTTAAGTGGTGAGGATGCTCTCCCCTCCCCTCCTCTCCCCCTCTCCTCCCCCTCTCCTTCTCTCCTCCAGTCAGTTAGCTGGTTAAGTGGTGAGGATGCTCTCCCTTCCCCCCTACCCTCCTCTCCTCCCCCTCTCCTTCTCTCCTCCAGTCAGTTAGCTGGTTAAGTGGTGAGGATGCTCTCCCTTCCTTCCCTCTCCCTCTCCTCTCCTCCCCCTCTCCTTCTCTCCTCCAGTCAGTTAGCTGGTTAAGTGGTGAGGATGCTCTCCCTTCCCCTCCTGTCCCCCTCCTCTCCTCCCCTCTCCTTCTCTCCTCCAGTCAGTTAGCTGGTTAAGTGGTGAGGATGCTCTCCCTTCCCCTCCTGTCCCCTCCTCTCCCCCTCTCCTTCTCTCCTCCAGTCAGTTAGCTGGTTAAGTGGTGAGGATGCTCTCCCTTCCCCTCCCCTCCTCTCCTCCCCTCTCCTTCTCTCCTCCAGTCAGTTAGCTGGTTAAGTGGTGAGGATGCTCTCCCTTCCCCTCCTCTCCTCTCCTCCCCTCTCCTTCTCTCCTCCAGTCAGTTAGCTGGTTAAGTGGTGAGGATGCTCTCCCTTCCCTCCTCTCCTCTCCTCCCCCCTCTCCTTCTCTCCTCCAGTCAGTTAGCTGGTTAAGTGGTGAGGATGCTCTCCCTTCCTCCTGTCCCCCTCCTCTCCTCCCCTCTCCTTCTCTCCTCCAGTCAGTTAGCTGGTTAAGTGGTGAGGATGCTCTCCCTTCCCCTCCTCTCCTCTCCTCCCCTCTCCTTCTCTCCTCCAGTCAGTTAGCTGGTTAAGTGGTGAGGATGCTCTCCCTTCCCCCTCCCTCCTCTCCTCCCCCTCTCCTTCTCTCCTCCAGTCAGTTAGCTGGTTAAGTGGTGAGGATGCTCTCCCTTCCTCCCCTCCTGTCCCCCTCTCTCCTCCCCTCTCCTTCTCTCCTCCAGTCAGTTAGCTGGTTAAGTGGTGAGGATGCTCTCCCTTCCCTCCTCTCCTCTCCTCCCCCCTCTCCTTCTCTCCTCCAGTCAGTTAGCTGGTTAAGTGGTGAGGATGCTCTCCCTTCCCCTCCTCTCCCCCCTCTCCTCCCCTCTCCTTCTCTCCTCCAGTCAGTTAGCTGGTTAAGTGGTGAGGATGCTCTCCCTTCCCCTCCTCCCCCTCCTCTCCTCCCCTCCTCCTCAGTTAGCTCTCCTCCCCCTCTCCCTTCTCTCCTTCTCTCCTCCAGTCAGTTAGCTGGTTAAGTGGTGAGGATGCTCTCCTTCCCTCCTGTCCCCTCCTCTCCTCCCCTCTCCTCCCTCCTCCCCCTCTCCTCTCCTCCCCCTCCCCTCTCCTCCCCTCTCCTTCTCTCCTCCAGTCAGTTAGCTGGTTAAGTGGTGAGGATGCTCTCCCTTCCCCTCCTCTCTCCCTCCTCTCCTCCCCTCTCCTTCTCTCCTCCAGTCAGTTAGCTGGTTAAGTGGTGAGGATGCTCTCCCTTCCCCTCCTCTCCTCTCCTCCCCCTCTCCTTCTCTCCTCCAGTCAGTTAGCTGGTTAAGTGGTGAGGATGCTCTCCCTTCCCCTCCCCTCCCTCCTCCCCCCTCTCCTTTCTCTCCTCCAGTCAGTTAGCTGGTTAAGTGGTGAGGATGCTCTCCCCTCCCCTCCTCCTGTCCCCCTCATCTCCTCCCCTCTCCTTCTCTCCTCCAGTCAGTTAGCTGGTTAAGTGGTGAGGATGCTCTCCCTTCCCCTCCTCTCCTCTCCTCCCCCTCTCCTTCTCTCCTCCAGTCAGTTAGCTGGTTAAGTGGTGAGGATGCTCTCCCTTCCCCTCTCTCCCCCCTCTCCTCACCCTCTCCTTCTCTCCTCCAGTCAGTTAGCTGGTTAAGTGGTGAGGATGCTCTCCCTTCCCTCCTGTCCCCCTCCTCTCCTCCCCTCTCCTTCTCTCCTCCAGTCAGTTAGCTGGTTAAGTGGTGAGGATGCTCTCCCTTCCCCTCCTGTCCCCCTCCTCTCCTCCCCCTCTCCTTCTCTCCTCCAGTCAGTTAGCTGGTTAAGTGGTGAGGATGCTCTCCCTTCCTCTCCTCTCCTCTCCTCTCCTCTCCTCCCCTCTCCTTCTCTCCTCCAGTCAGTTAGCTGGTTAAGTGGTGAGGATGCTCTCCCTTCCCCTCCTCTCCTCCCCTCTCCTTCTCTCCTCCAGTCAGTTAGCTGGTTAAGTGGTGAGGATGCTCTCCCTTCCCCCCTCCCTCCTCCCCTCTCCTTCTCTCCTCCAGTCAGTTAGCTGGTTAAGTGGTGAGGATGCTCTCCCCCTCCTGTCCCCCTCCTCTCCTCCCCCTCTCCTTCTCTCCTCCAGTCAGTTAGCTGGTTAAGTGGTGAGGATGCTCTCCCTTCCCCTACCCTCCTCTCCTCCCCCTCTCCTTCTCTCCTCCAGTCAGTTAGCTGGTTAAGTGGTGAGGATGCTCTCCCTTCCCCTCCTCTCCTCTCCTCTCCCCCCTCTCCTTCTCTCCTCCAGTCAGTTAGCTGGTTAAGTGGTGAGGATGCTCTCCCTTCCCTCCCTCCTCTCCTCTCCTCCCCCTCTCCTTCTCTCCTCCAGTCAGTTAGCTGGTTAAGTGGTGAGGATGCTCTCCCTTCCCCTCCTGTCCCCCTCCTCCCCTCCCCCTCTCCTTCTCTCCTCCAGTCAGTTAGCTGGTTAAGTGGTGAGGATGCTCTCCCTTCCCCTCCCCTCCTCTCCTCCCCCTCTCCTTCTCTCCTCCAGTCAGTTAGCTGGTTAAGTGGTGAGGATGCTCTCCCTTCCCCTCCTCTCCTCTCCTCCCCCTCTCCTTCTCTCCTCCAGTCAGTTAGCTGGTTAAGTGGTGAGGATGCTCTCCCTTCCCCTCCTCTCCTCCCCCTCTCCTTCTCTCCTCCAGTCAGTTAGCTGGTTAAGTGGTGAGGATGCTCTCCCTTCCCCTCCTGTCCCCTCCTCTCCTCCCCTCTCCTTCTCTCCTCCAGTCAGTTAGCTGGTTAAGTGGTGAGGATGCTCTCCCTTCCCCTCCTCTCCTCTCCTCCCCTCTCCTTCTCTCCTCCAGTCAGTTAGCTGGTTAAGTGGTGAGGATGCTCTCCCCTTCCCCTCCCCTCCTCTCCTCCCCTCTCCTTCTCTCCTCCAGTCAGTTAGCTGGTTAAGTGGTGAGGATGCTCTCCCCTTCCTCCTGTCCCCTCATCTCCTCCCCTCTCCTTCTCTCCTCCAGTCAGTTAGCTGGTTAAGTGGTGAGGATGCTCTCCCTTCCCCTCCTCTCCTCTCCTCCCCCTCTCCTTCTCTCCTCCAGTCAGTTAGCTGGTTAAGTGGTGAGGATGCTCTCCCTTCCCCTCCTCTCCCCCTCTCCTCCCCCTCTCCTTCTCTCCTCCAGTCAGTTAGCTGGTTAAGTGGTGAGGATGCTCTCCCTTCCCCTCCTGTCCCCCTCCTCTCCTCCCCTCTCCTTCTCTCCTCCAGTCAGTTAGCTGGTTAAGTGGTGAGGATGCTCTCCCTTCCCCTCCTGTCCCCCTCCTCTCCTCCCCTCTCCTTCTCTCCTCCAGTCAGTTAGCTGGTTAAGTGGTGAGGATGCTCTCCCTTCCTCTCCTCTCCCTCTCCTCTCCTCTCCTCCTCTCCCCTCCCCTCCCTCCTCCCCCTCTCCTTCTCTCCTCCAGTCAGTTAGCTGGTTAAGTGGTGAGGATGCTCTCCCTTCCCCTCCTGTCCCCCTCCTCTCCCCCCTCTCTTCTCTCCTCCAGTCAGTTAGCTGGTTAAGTGGTGAGGATGCTCTCCCTTCCTCTCCTCTCCTCTCCCCTCCTCCTCCTCTCTCCTCCTCCCTCTCCTCTCCTCTCCTCTCCTCTCCTCTCCCCTCTCCCCTCCTCTCCTCCCCCTCTCCTTCTCTCCTCCAGTCAGTTAGCTGGTTAAGTGGTGAGGATGCTCTCCCCCCCCTCCTGTCCCCCTCCTCTCCTCCCCCTCTCCTTCTCTCCTCCAGTCAGTTAGCTGGTTAAGTGGTGAGGATGCTCTCCCTTCCCCTCCTGTCCCCCTCCTCTCCTCCCCCTCTCCTTCTCTCCTCCAGTCAGTTAGCTGGTTAGTGGTGAGGATGCTCTCCCTTCCCCTCCTGTCCCCCTCCTCTCCTCCCCCTCTCCTTCTCTCCTCCAGTCAGTTAGCTGGTTAAGTGGTGAGGATGCTCTCCCTTCCCCTCCTGTCCCCCTCTCTCCCCCCTCTCCTTCTCTCCTCCAGTCAGTTAGCTGGTTAAGTGGTGAGGATGCTCTCCCTTCCCCTCCCCTCCTCTCCCCCCTCTCCTTCTCTCCTCCAGTCAGTTAGCTGGTTAAGTGGTGAGGATGCTCTCCCTTCCCTCCTCTCCTCTCCTCCCCCTCTCCTTCTCTCCTCCAGTCAGTTAGCTGGTTAAGTGGTGAGGATGCTCTCCCTTCCCTCCCTCCTCTCCTCTCCTCTCCTCCTCTCTCTCCTCTCCTCTCCTCTCCTCCCTCTCCTCTCCTCTCTCCTCTCCTCTCCTCCTCCTCTCCTCCCCTCTCCTTCTCTCCTCCAGTCAGTTAGCTGGTTAAGTGGTGA
>NW_026288564.1:77500-81197 GCF_023373465.1 Oncorhynchus keta
GTTATCTCTCCACCAGTCTATTCTACTGTAAGGGTCTGTTATCTCTCCACCAGTCTATTCTACTGTAAGGGTCTGTTATCTCCCACCAGTCTATTCTACTGTAAGGGTCTGTTATCTCTCCACCAGTCTATTCTACTGTAAGGGTCTGTTATCTCTCCACCAGTCTATTCTACTGTAAGGGTCTGTTATCTCTCCACCAGTCTATTCTACTGTAAGGGTCTGTTATCTCCCACCAGTCTATTCTACTGTAAGGGTCTGTTATCTCTCCCACCAGTCTATTCTACTGTAAGGGTCTGTTATCTCCCCACCAGTCTATTCTACTGTAAGGGTCTGTTATCCCCACCAGTCTATTCTACCCCACAGTCTATTCTACAGTCTATTCCACTGTATTCTACTGTAAGGGTCTGTTATCTCCCACCAGGGTCTGTTATCTCTCCACCAGTCTATTCTACTGTAAGGGTCTGTTATCTCTCCACCAGTCTATTCTACTGTAAGGGTCTGTTATCTCCCACCAGTCTATTCTACTGTAAGGGTCTGTTATCTCCCCACCAGTCTATTCTACTGTAAGGGTCTGTTATCTCCCCACCAGTCTATTCTACTGTAAGGGTCTGTTATCTCCCACCAGTCTATTCTACTGTAAGGGTCTGTTATCTCTCCACCAGTCTATTCTACTGTAAGGGTCTGTTATCTATCTCCTGTACCAGGGTCTGTTATCTCTCCACCAGTCTATTCTAGGGTCTGTACCAGGTACTGTTATCTCTCTCCACCAGTCTATTCTACTGTAAGGGTCTGTTATCTCTCCACCAGTCTATTCTACTGTAAGGGTCTGTTATCTCAGTCCCCACCAGTCTATTCTACTGTAAGGGTCTGTTATCTCCCCACCAGTCTATTCTACTGTAAGGGTCTGTTATCTACTGTAAGAGTCTGTTATCTCTCCACCAGTCTACCAGTTATCTCCCCACCAGTCTATTCTACTGTAAGGGTCTGTTATCTCCCCACCAGTCTATTCTACTGTAAGGGTCTGTTATCTCCCACCAGTCTATTCTACTCCACCAGTGTAAGGGTCTGTTATCTCTTCACCAGTCTATTCTACTGTAAGGGTCTGTTATCTCTCCACCAGTCTATTCTACTGTAAGGGTCTGTTATCTCCCCACCAGTCTATTCTACTGTAAGGGGTCACCAGTCTATTCTACTGTAGGGTCTGTTATCTCCCACCAGTCTATTCTACTGTAAGGGTCTGTTATCTCCCCACCAGTCTATTCTACTGTAAGGGTCTCTTCACCAGTCTATTCTACTGTAATCTCCCCACCAGTCTATTCTACTGTAAGGGTCTGTTATCTCCCCACCAGTCTATTCTACTGTAAGGGTCTGTTATCTCCCCACCAGTCTATTCTACTGTAAGGGTCTGTTATCTCCACCAGTCTATTCTACAGTCTATTCTCCACCTGTATTCTAGGGTCTGTTATCTCCCACCAGTCTATTCTACTGTAAGGGTCTGTTATCTCTTCACCAGTCTATTCTACTGTAAGGGTCTGTTATCTCCCCACCAGTCTATTCTACTGTAAGGGTCTGTTATCTCCCACCAGTTATTCTACTGTAAGGGTCTGTTATCTCCCACCAGTCTATTCTACTGTAAGGGTCTGTTATCTCTCCACCAGTCTATTCTACTGTAAGGTTATCTGTTATCTCCCACCAGTCTATTCTACTGTAAGGGTCTGTTCTCCCCACCAGTCTATTCTACTGTAAGGGTCTGTTATCTCCCACCAGTCTATTCTACTGTAAGGGTCTGTTATCTCCCCACCAGTCTATTCTACTGTAAGGGTCTGTTATCTCTTTAACCACCAGTCTATTCTCTATTCTACTGTAAGGGTCTGTTATCTCTTCACCAGTCTATTCTACTGTTATCTCCCCACCAGTCTATTCTACTGTAAGGGTCTGTTATCTCCCCACCAGTCTATTCTACTGTAAGGGTCTGTTATCTCTCCACAAGTCTATTCTCTGTAAGGGTCTGTTATCTCTCCACCAGTCTATTCTACTGTATCTCCCCACCAGTCTATTCTACTGTAAGGGTCTGTTATCTCCCCACCAGTCTATTCTACTGTAAGGGTCTGTTATCTCCCCACCAGTCTATTCTACTGTAAGGGTCTGTTATCTCCCACCAGTCTATTCTACTGTAAGGGTCTGTTATCCCACCAGTCTATTCTACTGTAAGGGTCTGTTATCTCCCCACCAGTCTATTCTACTGTAAGGGTCTGTTATCTCCACCAGTCTATTCTACTGTAAGGGTCTGTTATCTCCCCACCAGTCTATTCTACTGTAAGGGTCTGTTATCTCCCACCAGTCTATTCTACAGTTATCTATTCTACTGTAAGGGTCTGTTATCTCCCCACCAGTCTATTCTACTGTAAGGGTCTGTTATCTCCCCACCAGTCTATTCTACTGTAAGGGTCTGTTATCTCTCCACCAGTCTATTCTACTGTAAGGGTCTATATTCTACTGTAAGGGTCTGTTATCTCTTCACCAGTCTATTCTACTGTAAGGGTCTGTTATCTCCCACCAGTCTATTCTACTGTAAGGGTCTGTTATCTCTCCACCAGTCTATTCTACTGTAAGGGTCTGTTATCTCCCCACCAGTCTATTCTACTGTAAGGGTCTGTTATCTCCCACCAGTCTATTCTACTGTAAGGGTCTGTTATCTCTTCCACCAGTCTATTCTACTGTAAGGGTCTGTTATCTCTCCATCTCTCCCAGTCTATTCTACTGTAAGGGTCTGTTATCTCTCCCACCCCAGTCTATTCTACTGTAAGGGTCTGTTATCTCCCCACCAGTCTATTCTACTGTAAGGGTCTGTTATCTCCCCACCAGTCTATTCTATTCTATCTCTTCACCAGTCTATTCTACTGTAAGGGTCTGTTATCTCCCCACCAGTCTATTCTACTGTAAGGTCTGTTTATCTCCCACCAGTCTATTCTACTGTAAGGGTCTGTTATCTCCACCAGTCTATTCTACTGTAAGGTCTGTTATCTCCCCACCAGTCTATTCTGTAAGGGTCTGTCTATCTCCCACCTGTCTATTCTACTAAGGGTCTGTTATCTCTCCCCACCAGTCTATTCTACTGTAAGGGTCTGTTATCTCCCCACCAGTCTATTCTACTGTAAGGGTCTGTTATCTCCCCCACCAGGGTCTATTCTCCCACCAGTCTATTCTACTGTAAGGGTCTGTTATCTCCCCACCAGTCTATTTCTACTGTAACTGGGTCTGTTATCTCCCACCAGTCTATTCTACTGTAAGGGTCTGTTATCTCCCACCAGTCTATTCTACTGTAAGGGTCTGTTATCTCCACCAGTCTATTCTACTGTAAGGGTCTGTTATCTCTCCACCAGTCTATTCTACTGTATTCTAGGGTCTGTTATCTCCAGTCCTACTGTAAGGGTCTGTTATCTCTCCACCAGTTCTACTGTAAGGGTCTGTTATCTCCCCACCAGTCTATTCTACTGTAAGGGTCTGTTATCTCCCCACCAGTCTATTCTACTGTAAGGGGTTATCTCTTCACCAGTCTATTCTACTGTAAGGGTCTGTTATCCCCCACCAGTCTATTCTACTGTAAGGGTCTGTTATCTCTCCACCCAGTCTATTCTACTGTAAGGGTCTGTTATCTCTCCACCAGTCTATTCTACTGTAAGGGTCTGTTATCTCT
>NW_026288565.1:0-8064 GCF_023373465.1 Oncorhynchus keta
AGAGAGAGACACAGAGACACAGAGACAGAGAGACAGAGAGACAGAGAGACAGAGAGAGACAGAGAGAGACAGACAGCGAGAAAGAGAGACAGAGAGACAGAGACACAGAGACAGAGACAGCGAGAAAGAGAGACACAGAGACAGAGAGACAGAGAGAAAGAGAGACAGAGAGACAGAGACAGAGAGACAGCGAGAAAGAGAGACAGCGAGAAAGAGAGACAGAGACAGAGAGACAGAGAGAAAGAGAGACAGAGAGAAAGAGAGACAGAGAGACAGAGAGAGAGAGAGACAGAGAGACAGAGAGAGAGAGAGACAGAGACAGAGAGACACAGAGACAGAGAGACAGAGAGACAGAGAGACAGAGAGACAGAGAGACAGAGAGACAGCGAGAAAGAGAGACAGAGACAGAGAGACAGCGAGAAAGAGAGACAGCGAGAAGAGAGACAGACAGAGAGACAGAGAAGAAAGAGAGACACAGAGACAGAGAGACAGAGACAGAGAGACAGTGAGAGGCCAGACTGAATAAAAGAACAACGTACAAGAGAGACACACAGCGAGAAAGAGAGACACAGAGACAGAGAGACAGAGAGAGAGAGGACAGCGAGAAAGAGAGACACAGAGACAGAGAGACAGAGACACAGAGACAGAGAGAGCGAGAGACAGAGACAGAGAGACAGAGAAAGAGAGACAGAGAGAAAGAGACAGAGACAGCGAGAGACAGAGAGACAGCAAAGAAAGAGACAGAGACAGCGAGAGACAGAGAGAGAGCGAGAGACAGAGACAGCGAGAAAGAGAGACAGAGAGAAAAGAGAGACAGAGACAGCGAGAGACAGAGACACAGCGAGAAAGAGAGACAGAGAGAAAGAGACAGCGAGACAGACAGAGAGACAGAGAGAGACAGAGACAGAGAGACAGCGAGAGACAAAGAGAGACAGAGATATCAGAGACAGAGACAGAGAAACAGAGAAACAGAGAAACAGCGAGAGAGAGACAGAGACAGAGAGACAGAGAGACAGAGAGACAGAGACAGAGAGACAGAGACTGAATAAAAAGAACAACGTACAAAAGGACGAAGAGAAAAATATTGTTTTTGCAGCCCAACTTTACTAAGCAAGATTACAACTGTAATAACGAAAGGGGTGGAGTCAACTGACAGACCACACCCATTCTGTCCCAGCTGCAGCGAGGAGCTCCAATCAGAATTGCACTGGTTTTAACCTGTTTCATCTGGTTTAAACTGGTTTGACCCATGCGGAGAGACAGCGAGAGGCCTGAGAGCGAGAGATAGTTTGGTTCAGAGGGGATGGAGGTGAGATTGGTTGGGTAGCGGTTCTAGGTTCTAGGTAACAGTTCAAAAGAAACTTACCTAGAACGGAAAGAGGTGGGGGGATTATGGGTAGAAGAGACGACAGGGATAAGAAGTGAGGTGGGGGGTTAATATAAAGATGGGATTATGGGTAGAAGAGACGACAGGGTAAGAAGTGAGGTGGGGGTTAATATAAAGATGGGATTATAGAAGAGAGAAGGTAAGAAGTGAGGTGGGGGTTAATATAAAGATGGGATTATGGGTAGAAGAGACGACAGGGGTAAGAAGTGAGGTGGGGGGGGTAATATAAAGATGGGATTATGGGTAGAAGAGACGACAGGGATAAGAAGTGAGGTGGGGGGGTTAATATAAAGATGGGGTCATGGAGAAAGGGACTATGGGTAGAAGTGAGGTGGGGGGTTAATATAAACATGGGGTCATGGAGAAAGGGACTATGGGTAGAAGTGAGGTGGGGGGTTAATATAAAGATAGGGTCATGGAGAAAGGGACTATGGGTAGAAGTGAGGTGGGGGTTAATATAAAGATGGGGTCATGGAGAAAGGGACTATGGGTAGAAGTGAGGTGGGGGGTTAATATAAAGATAGGGTCATGGAGAAAGGGACTATGGGTAGAAGTGAGGTGGGGGGTTAATATAAAGATGGGGTCATGGAGAAAGGGACTATGGGTAGAAGTGAGATGGGGGTTAATATAAAGATGGGGTCATGGAGAAAGGGACTATGGGTAGAAGTGAGGTGGGGGGTTAATATAAAGATGGGGTCATGGAGAAAGGGACTATGGGTAGAAGTGAGGTGGGGGGTTAATATAAAGATGGGGTCATGGAGAAAGGGACTATGGGTAGAAGTGAGGTGGGGGGTTAATATAAAGATGGGGTCATGGAGAAAGGACTATGGGTAGAAGTGAGGTGGGGGGTTAATATAAAGATGGGGTCATGGAGAAAGGGACTATGGGTAGAAGTGAGATGGGGGGGGGTTAATATAAAGATGGGGTCATGGAGAAAGGGACTATGGGTAGAAGTGAGGTGGGGGGTTAATATAAAGATGGGGTCATGGAGAAAGGGACTATGGGTAGAAGTGAGATGGGGGTTAATATAAAGATGGGGTCATGGAGAAAGGGACTATGGGTAGAAGTGAGATGGGGGGTTAATATAAAGATGGGGTCATGGAGAAAGGGACTATGGGTAGAAGTGAGGTGGGGGGTTAATATAAAGATAGGGTCATGGAGAAAGGGACTATAGGTAGAAACTGGAGCAGGATGAAGTTTAACATTTTCCACAAATGGTTAACGTCAGGATTGGAGAGGGGAATCTGATCCTAGAGCTGACTCTTTGTAAATACTGGCCCGGTGCAGGTTTTCAATGGGTCAGGCTAATGCTAGCGATACTAGCCCAATTAACGCTAGGGAAGTTAGCATCTTCACAGCATGTTTTCAATAAGACAAGCTAACGCTAGTAAAGGGTGTAGCTAGGTCTGAAAAGGTCAAAAGTCTAAAGGAAGGGTTCAATTCATGACGGAGTCATTTCTCCTCCTCCTCTCCCTCCTTCTCTGCTTCTTCCTCGTCTTCTTCTTCTTCCTTGTCCTCTTCGTTGTCGGTATTGGCGTTGGGAACCCAGAGTCCTGAGTCATACACCTCTTCATGTGGCCCTTTGCCTCCTGCGGAACCCCACAACACACAGGTTAGAGTTAGAGAGAGAGTTAGTTAGTTAAAGAGTTAGAGAGAGAGAGAGAGTTAGAGAGAGAGTTAGTTAAAGAGAGAGTTAGAGAGAGAGAGTTAGTTAGTTAAAGAGTTAGAGAGAGTTAAAGAGAGAGTTAGAGAGAGAGTTAGTTAAAGAGTTAGAGAGAGAGTTAGAGAGAGTTAGTTCATTAGAGAGAGAGACAGGAGACACTCACCATGGGGTCCATCTTGCTGATAGCTTCCTGCAGCATTGAGATGTCTTTATCATCAAAACACTTCTTCATTTCCTGTGAAACAGGATGTTACATCACAAGATACAGGTCAAAAAAGGAGGCTGGGGTTGGCGACCACTTCCTCTGAATATATGGCCATAGGTTACTGACTGTTATGATGAAGACGTTGAGATGTGTCTCTGTCTGTCTGCGTGCCTCTGTGTGTCTGTCTCTCTGTGCGTCTGTCTCTCTGTGCGTCCGTCTCTCTGTGCGTCCGTCTCTCTGTGCGTCCGTCTCTCTGTGCGTCTGTCTCTCTGTGCGTCTGTCTCTCTGTGCGTCTGTCTCTCTGTGCGTCTGTCTCTCTGTGCGTCTGTCTCTCTGTGCGTCTGTCTCTCTGTGCGTCTGTCTCTCTGTGCGTATGTCTCTCTGTGCGTATGTCTCTCTGTGCGTATGTCTCTCTGTGTGTATGTCTCTCTGTGTGTCTGTCTCTCTAGGTATGACTGACTGTCTGTGTGTGTCTCTCTGTGTGCGCATCTCACTGTGTGTGTGTGTTACCTCTGGCAGGGTATCATAGACTTCCACAGGGTCCAGTCCACCTGGCCCCAGTCTGTTCCGTCTCTCTGTGTGTGTCTCTCTCTCTGTGTGTGTGTGTGTATGTGTTTGCGTCTCTCTCTCTGTGTGTGTGTGTGTGTGTTACCTCTGGCAGAGTATCGTAGACTTCCACAGGGTCCAGTCCACCTGGCCCCAGTCTGTTCTGTCTCTCCTCCTCCTCATACTCCTCCATAGCCTTTAACAATGAGTTTATTCTTTTCATTTTGAACCTCACCAATGCCTCATATTTCACTCTATGTACAGTTGAAGTCAAGAAGTTTACATACACCTTAATCAAATACATAAATCACAATGCCTGACATTTAATCTGTCTAGTAAAAATGTCCTGTCTTAGAGAGAATGATTTATTTATTTCACCATCCCAGTTTTAAGAATGTTAAATGTCAGATAAATAGTAGAGAGAATGATTTATTTATTTCATCACATTCCCAGTGGGCCACAGTTTACACACAGTTTACACACACACACATACTAATTGAGTGTAACTTGGGTCAAACGTTTCAGGTAGCCTTCCACAAGCTTCCCACAATAAGTTGGGTGAATTTTGGCCCATTCCTCCTGACAGAGCTGGTGTAACTGAGTCAGGTTTGTAGGCCTCCTTGCTCGCACACACTTTTATCAGTTCTGCCCACAAATGTTCTATGTGATTGAGGTCAGGGCTTTGATGGCCACTCCACTACTTTGACTTTGTCCTTAAGCCATGTTGTCACCGTTTTGGAACAATGCTTGGGGTCATTGTCCATCCAATTTGTAAGTCGCTCTGGATAAGAGCGTCTGCAAAATGACTTAAATGTAAATGTAATTTGAAAGACCCATTTGCGACCAAGCTTTAACTTCCTGACTGATGTCTTGAGATGTTGCTTCAATATATCCACATAATTTTCCTCCCCATGATGCCATCTATTTTGTAAAGTGCCCCAGTCCCTTCCTCCAACAAAGCACCCCACAACATGATGCTGCCACCTCCATGCTTCACGGTTGGGATGGTGTTCTTCAGCTTGCAAGCCTCTCCCGTTTTCCTTCAAACATAACGATGGTCATTATGGCCAAACAGTTTTCATCAGACCAGAGGACATTTCTTCAAAAAGTACGATCTTTGTCCCCATGTGCAGTTGCAAACTGTAGTCTGTATTTTTAATGGCGGTTTTGGAGCAGTGGCTTCTTCCTTGCTGAGCGGCCTTTCATGTTATGTCGATATAGGACTCGTTTTACTGTGGATACTTTTTGTACCCGTTTCCTCCAGAATCATCACAAGGTCATTTGCTGTTGTTCTGGGATTGATTTGCTCTTTTCACATCAAAGTCCATTCATCTCTAGGAGACAGAACGCGTCTCCTTCCTGAGCGGTATGACGGCTACGTGGTCCCATGGTGTTTATACTTGTGTACTATTGTTTGTACAGATGAACGTGGTACCTTCAGGCGCTTGGAAATTTCTCCCAAGGATGAAGCAGACTTGTGGAGGTCCACAATTCTTTTTCTGCGGTCTTGGCTGATTTCCCTTGATGTCAAGAAGCAAAGAGGCACTGAGTTTGAAGGTAGGCCTTGAAATACATCCACAGTCAACTTAGTGGATGTAAACTTCTGACCCACTGGAATTGTGAATCAGTGAATTATTAGTGAAATAATCCATCTGTAAACAATTGTTGGAAAGATGACTTGTGTCATGCCAAAGTAGATGTCCAAAACTATAGTTTGTTAACAAGAAATTTGTGTGGAGTTGTTGAAAAACAAGTTTTAATGACTCAACATGAGTGTATGTAAACTTCTGACTTCAACTGTATCTATGTATTTTAGTATTCGGTTCATCAGGCCCAGAAAAGTGTGAACATCAGAATGCTTTTGGATTCAATATCGCTTTGAACTTCTCCCACTTCCATAAAAACACCTTTAAACACCTGAAGCAAAAGAGAAAAACAAAATGGAGGTAAAATGACCTTTTGTATCCTGATCTTAGCTCTGCCTCGAACTCTCTTTAAAGGACTCCAGCTCATCAGTAAAGGCCTCCTGATAGGGCTGGTCGGCAGTCTGACAGACAGAGAGAGAGACAGAGGATATATACAGTGTTATACAGAGACAGAGGATATATACAGTGTTACACAGTAGAGACAGACAGACAGAGGTGTCAGTGTTACACAGTAGAGTCTGACAGACAGAGAGAGACAGAGGATATACAGTGTTACACAGTAGAGTCTGACAGACAGAGAGAGAGACAGAGGATATATACAGTGTTACACAGTAGAGTCTGACAGGACAGTTATACAGACAGACAGACAGAGGATATATACAGTGTTACACAGTAGAGTCTGACAGACAGACAGAGGATATATACAGTGTTACACAGTAGAGTCTGACAGACAGACAGAGGATATATACAGTGTTACACAGTAGAGTCTGACAGACAGACAGAGAGACAGACAGTGAGAGAGTCTGACAGAGGAGAGACAGAGGTGTCAGTGTACACAGTAGAGTCTGACAGACAGACAGAGAGACAGAGGATATATACAGTGTTACACAGTAGAGTCTGACAGACAGACAGAGAGACAGAGGATATATACAGTGTTACACAGTAGAGTCTGACAGACAGACAGAGAGACAGAGGATATATACAGTGTTACACAGTAGAGTCTGACAGACAGACAGAGAGACAGAGGTGTCAGTGTACACAGTAGAGTCTGACAGACAGACAGAGAGACAGAGGTGTCAGTGTTACACAGTAGAGTCTGACAGACAGACAGAGAGACAGAGGTGTCAGTGTACACAGTAGAGTCTGACAGACAGACAGAGAGACAGAGGTGTCAGTGTTACACAGTAGAGTCTGACAGACAGAGAGAGAGACAGAGGTGTCAGTGTACACAGTAGAGTCTGACAGAAAGACAGAGAGACAGAGGATATATACAGTGTTACACAGTAGAGTCTGACAGACAGAGAGAGAGACAGAGGTGTCAGTGTACACAGTAGAGTCTGACAGACAGACAGACAGAGGTGTCAGTGTACACAGTAGAGTCTGACAGACAGACAGAGACAGAGGTGTCAGTGTACACAGTAGAGTCTGACAGACAGAGAGAGAGACAGAGGTGTCAGTGTACACAGTAGAGTCTGACAGACAGACAGAGAGACAGAGGTGTCAGTGTTACACAGTAGAGTCTGACAGACAGAGAGAGACAGAGGTGTCAGTGTTACACAGTAGAGTCTGACAGACAGAGAGAGAGACAGAGGTGTCAGTGTACACAGTAGAGTCTGACAGACAGAGAGAGACAGAGGATATATAGTGTTACACAGTAGAGTCTGACAGACAGACAGAGAGACAGAGGTGTCAGTGTTACACAGTAGAGTCTGACAGACAGAGAGAGACAGAGGATATATACAGTGTTACACAGTAGAGTCTGACAGACAGAGAGAGACAGAGGATATATACAGTGTTACACAGTAGAGTCTGACAGACAGACAGAGAGACAGAGGTGTCAGTGTACACAGTAGAGTCTGACAGAGACAGAGAGACAGAGGATATATAGTGTTACACAGTAGAGTCTGACAGACAGACAGAGACAGAGGTGTCAGTGTACACAGTAGAGTCTGACAGACAGACAGAGAGACAGAGGTGTCAGTGTTACACAGTAGAGTCTGACAGACAGAGAGAGAGACAGAGGTGTCAGTGTTACACAGTAGAGTCTGACAGACAGACAGAGAGACAGAGGTGTCAGTGTTACACAGTAGAGTCTGACAGACAGAGAGAGACAGAGGTGTCAGTGTTACACAGTAGAGTCTGACAGACAGACAGAGAGACAGAGGATATATACAGTGTTACACAGTAGAGTCTGACAGACAGACAGAGGATATATACAGTGTTACACAGTAGAGTCTGACAGACAGAGAGAGACAGAGGATATATACAGTGTTACACAGTAGAGTCTGACAGACAGACAGAGAGACAGAGGATATATAGTGTTACACAGTAGAGTCTGACAGACAGACAGAGAGACAGAGGTGTCAGTGTTACACAGTAGAGTCTGACAGACAGACAGAGAGACAGAGGATATATAGTGTTACACAGTAGAGTCTGACAGACAGACAGAGAGACAGAGGTGTCAGTGTACACAGTAGAGTCTGACAGACAGAGAGAGACAGAGGTGTCAGTGTTACACAGTAGATACACGCGTGAAGTTAAAACATCAACTCATGCCGGGATTCAATCAAAGGAGTCGTTATCGACTAGAAAACAAGGCTTTTCATTTAAAAGGTCA
>NW_026288566.1:0-52449 GCF_023373465.1 Oncorhynchus keta
TAAGGCTGTTTTATACTTGGCCTAACGACGTGTTTGTAGACTCGACATTTCATTTTATACTCCGGTGGATTTGACTGTCTGTCGACCGTAGCTGCGACTGTCGGTTTCCATGTTCATGTTGCAGACGTAAAAACTGAACTTTGACCCCCCGTTTTCAGAGTCCGTTGTCATGGTTACCAGAAACGAGAGAGAAGGCACGCGCTTCTAAAAGATCTTCATTAAGTAGAATGCCCGGCTTTTATTTCGTCACATTATTTAGATCTTGTTGTAATTTATCTTCCTGTAGTGATGGATACAAATGAGCTGAAGTGAAGACGTTGTCAGCTATGTGCTCTGGTCATTATTTTAACTGGCTAGACAGCGAGCTAACAAGCTAGAAACAAACCAAACATTGTTTAGGAAGTTGAGGTTATGATATTATAGAACTGGGTCTGGAAGTTGAGGTCATGATATTATAGAACTGGATCTGGAAGTTGAGGTCATGATATTATAGAACTGGATCTGGAAGTTGAGGTCATGATATTATAGAACTGGATCTGGAAGTTGAGGTTATGATATTATAGAACTGGATCTGGAAGTTGAGGTCATGATATTATAGAACTGGATCTGGAAGTTGAGGTTATGATATTATAGAACTGGATCTGGAAGTTGAGGTTATGATATTATAGAACTGGATCTGGAAGTTGAGGTCATGATATTATAGAACTGGATCTGGAAGTTGAGTTGACTGGATCTGGAAGTTGATGATATTATAGAACTGGATCTGGAAGTTGAGGTTATGATATTATAGAAGAAGTTGAGGTCATGATATTATAGAACTGGATCTGGAAGTTGAGGTCATGATATTATAGAACTGGATCTGGAAGTTGAGGTCAGTTGATATTATTAGAACTGGATCTGGAAGTTGAGGTCATGATATTATAGAACTGGATCTGGAAGTTGAGGTCATGATATTATAGAACTGGAAGTTGAGGTCATGATATTATAGAACTGGAAGTTGAGGTTATGATATTATAGAACTGGATCTGGAAGTTGAGGTCATGATATTATAGAACTGGATCTGGAAGTTGAGGTCATGATATTATAGAACTGGATCTGGAAGTTGAGGTCATGATATTATAGAACTGGATCTGGAAGTTGAGGTCATGATATTATAGAACTGGATCTGGAAGTTGAGGTTATGATATTATAGAACTGGATCTGGAAGTTGAGGTCATGATATTATAGAACTGGATCTGGAAGTTGAGGTCATGATATTATAGAACTGGATCTGGAAGTTGAGGTCATGATATTATAGAACTGGATCTGGAAGTTGAGGTCATGATATTATAGAACTGGATCTGAGGTCATGATATTATGAGGATCTGGAATGATATTATAGAACTGGATCTGGAAGTTGAGGTCATGATATTATAGAACTGGATCTGGAAGTTGAGGTCATGATATTATAGAACTGGATCTGGAAGTTGAGGTTATGATATTATAGATCTGGAAGTTGAGGTCATGATATTATAGAACTGGATCTGGAAGTTGAGGTTATGATATTATAGAACTGGATCTGGAAGTTGAGGTCATGATATTATAGAACTGGATCTGGAAGTTGAGGTCATGATATTATAGAACTGGAAGTTGAGGTTATGATATTATAGAACTGGATCTGGAAGTTGAGGTCATGATATTATAGAACTGGATCTGGAAGTTGAGGTCATGATATTATAGAACTGGATCTGGAAGTTGAGGTCATGATATTATAGAACTGGATCTGGAAGTTGAGGTCATGATATTATAGAACTGAATCTGGAAGTTGAGGTCATGATATTATAGAACTGGATCTGGAAGTTGAGGTCATGATATTATAGAACTGGATCTGGAAGTTGAGGTCATGATATTATAGAACTGAGAAGTTTATGATATTATAGAACTGGATCTGGAAGTTGAGGTCATGATATTATAGAACTGGAAGTCTGGAAGTTGAGGTTTCATGATATTATAGAACTGGATCTGGAAGTTGAGGTCATGATATTATAGAACTGGATCTGGAAGTTGAGGTCATGATATTATAGAACTGGATCTGGAAGTTGAGGTCATGATATTATAGAACTGGATCTGGAAGTTGAGGTCATGATATTATAGAACTGGATCTGTTGAGGTCATGATATTATAGAACTGGATCATGATATTATAGAACTGGATCTGGAAGTTGAGGTCATGATATTATAGAACTGGATCTGGAAGTTGAGGTCATGATATTATAGAACTGGATCTGGAAGTTGAGGTTATGATATTATAGAACTGGATCTGGAAGTTGAGGTCATGATATTATAGAACTGGATCTGGAAGTTGAGGTCATGATATTATAGAACTGGATCTGGAAGTTGAGGTTATGATATTATAGAACTGGATCTGGAAGTTGAGGTTATGATATTATAGAACTGGAAGTTGAGGTCATGATATTATAGAACTGGATCTGGAAGTTGAGGTTATGATATTATAGAACTGGAAGTTGAGGTCATGATATTATAGAATCTGGAAGTTGAGGTCATGATATTATAGAACTGGATCTGGAAGTTGAGGTTATGATATTATAGAACTGGATCTGGAAGTTGAGGTCATGATATTATAGAACTGGATCTGGAAGTTGAGGTTATGATATTATAGAACTGGATCTGGAAGTTGAGGTCATGATATTATAGAACTGGATCTGGAAGTTGAGGTTATGATATTATAGAACTGGATCTGGAAGTTGAGGTCATGATATTATAGAACTGGATCTGGAAGTTGAGGTTATGATATTATAGAACTGGAAGTTGAGGTCATGATATTATAGAACTGGATCTGGAAGTTGAGGTTATGATATTATAGAACTGGATCTGGAAGTTGAGGTCATGATATTATAGAACTGGAAGTTGAGGTTATGATATTATAGAACTGGATCTGGAAGTTGAGGTTATGATATTATAGAACTGGATCTGGAAGTTGAGGTCATGATATTATAGAACTGGATCTGGAAGTTGAGGTCATGATATTATAGAACTGGGTCTGGAAGTTGAGGTTATGATATTATAGAACTGGATCTGGAAGTTGAGGTCATGATATTATAGAACTGGCGCTGTTGTCATTGTCAAGCCCTTCTCTTTCCCTCAGACTGCATCTTGGTTTCTACAACAAGTTAGACAAAAAAACGTAGTGTATGAAATCCTAGTCTACTCTGTTTTTCAAATCCAAAATCACAACACTTCTTCCACGACCACGAAAATACATTCAAATAGCTCAAGCAAGTCACACAATGTTTCTTTATGGACAATTACAATCTAGTTGCTTGTATTAAAAGTTTACAAGGTAATTTGAATTCCTTTTATTAATTATACTACAGGCAGTAAACTTTTACAGGACGTGGATGGCAATAACAGCTTTTTTTATGTAAAAAAGACAAATAATAGTCAAAAAATGTACATTTTCTAGGGCAACGAGGTTATGATATTATAGAACTGGATCTGTTGCCATTCTCTTTCCCTCAGACTGCATCTTGGTTTCTACCTGACCCCTCTGTTCTGGAGGAGTGTGGGCAGTCTGTGCATCACCCTCAACCTTTGAGGACCCTTCTCCAGTACCACACCAACCTTTCTCCAGACCCACATGTTGAGGCCAATGGTAGGAGAAGAAGACTTTTTGAAAAATGAGGGAATTATATTTTTATGTTCTTTACGTTTCTTTGACATTCATGTTTTGATATTCCCTTCTCTTCTTCTCTTGTCCTCGGCTCTGTCATCTGGAGACGACCACATCCTGTCTCCATCTCCCCGAGAGTCATCCACTGACCAAGCTGACCCAGAGATCCAATCAGAACCCATACAGACATTTATGACCATTCAAAGCCCTGCATCATATTGCTGTGAGTCAGAAATGACACCTTCGCTGGATTACAGGGAGAGTCGACGAGGGATGAATTTAGACCGCACTGCAAATGGCGACATTTTCCCCTCGAATGAAGAGGTGGAGCGTGTCGACAAGGAAACTCTTGACGAAGAGAGTGAAATGGATCAGGCTTTTCTTCTCCTTCGTGCTGACAGTGGGCCGAAAATCCAACCGGGAGCTCACCGCTTCGAAAAGGAAACGCAGGATGTTTCTGATTGGTCTACGTCCTGTCGGCTCCGTCAGCCCACGGTGCTGCTGCACAGACTTGACATTACTGATACGCTGTCACCTGTGTCAGAGGTCTTTCCAACGCCGAGCAGAGAGAGGCTTCAGATTGACAATGTGGAAACCCAAGGACAGAGAGGAGAACGGGTGGTATCACAGAGGAATGTCGAAGTCGAGCCCTCAGATAGCCGACCTCAGTATTCTCTGGTCCCTGGCCCATGCTGTACTAAGGGGCAGCCTAAAAGAAGCAAGCGTGTCAAAAAATGCTCCTTGTGTGGGAAAACTTTCAGGGAAGCAAAGGATTTGACAGCACACATAACATCTCACACTGAGCAGAGGCCTTACCAGTACACCCTGTGTAGTAGACAAGACGTTGAACACCGTGAGGACTTGCAGAAGCGTCGGCAGAATGTGTGTGAGGCGGCAGCTCAACCAGAAGAGGACAACACGTCTGAGGCGGCAGCTCAACCAGAAGAGGACAACACGTCTGAGGCGGCAGCTCAACCAGAAGAGGACAACACGTCTGAGGCGGCAGCTCAACCAGAAGAGGACAACACGTCTGAGGCGGCAGCTCAACCAGAAGAGGACAACACGCATCTGAGGTGGCAGCTCAACCAGAAGAGGACAACACGTCTGAGACATCGACGGAGGATTGCACAGAGATATCTCAGCCCCGCGACACTTTACCCCAGAGAAGGCACATGACAATCCAACACGGTAAACCGAGACAGTCTTCCAAAGTCACCAAATGCTCCGTGTGTGACGAGACCTTCAGTAAGGCATCGCACGTGGGATACACACATGGGAAGCTCCTGTGCCTCAACTGCGGGGATGTTTTTGAGAACTCCACTTTGAAGAAACACAAAAAAGTGTGTTTGAAGACAAAGAAACGTCTCTCTTGCTCTCTGTGCGGAGACACCTTTGATCTCTCTGAGCCAAACGAGCGTGAGGACGTGAACCCACAGCAACTTCCAAGGGAGGCTCTTCCAGAGGCCGGCGCTGTTTTGGCAGCAGTAGAAAATGCGACAGAGATGCCTCAGCCCTCAAACACAACACCCCAAAACCCAACCACCTCCAATGCTCTGCCCTTTCAGCTAGCTAATCATTACACAAAATGCCTTTTATGTAAAGAAGCTTTTGATAACGGAGAAGACCTGAGAAGACATCTGAGATTTCAACATGGTGTACTTCCTTACCTGTGCTTTAAATGTGGGGAGAGTTTCCAAAGCACCTCTGATCAGAAGAAACACTCGGACCAGTGTTCCGGTCGAAACATTCCAGAGTCCAGGAAGTGTCCCGGTTGCAGGACGAGGACTTCTCAATATAGACAACAGCAGCAGGAAATGACAAGTCAGGAAGTGAACCTTAAAAGACACCAGACAGCCTGGCCACTACATACAGGGGAAAACGAGATGGAGACCCCACAGTCCAGCAGCACAGACCTCAACTTCTCAAATGAGTCTCAGCAACACCGGCTAAACCAATCCGTCGATCCGTCAAACTTATTTGTAAGGTGCTTTTTCGATCAGCGAACTGCTCTTACAGTAAGCAGGTCTAGACCCCGAAGAGAGAACCGCTGTGATGAGACGGACTTTCAGACACAGCAAGACTTTAATGAGGAAGTGAATCCAAGCCAAACCCTAAGGGAGGTTGACCCAGCAGGTGGAGGCACATCTCAGCCTTCAAGGGGGAACGGGATAGAGACTCCCCAGACCCACAGTACTGAATCCCAGAACCCAACAACCTGCGCCGCTTCCCCCACTCTGCCCCCTGGTGTGAATTTAGATTCTAGAACATGTCACGTGTGTTCCAAGAGTTTTCGTAGGAAACAATCCCTGATTTTGCATCTGAGACGTCACGGCGAGGGAGCCATTAAGTGTCCCATATGTTCACGGTGCTTTGGTCGCAACAGGGATTTAAAGTTTCACCTGGCCAACAAATCAGGTTGTGGGCCAACGCGGCGTAATCTTACCACCGTAATCGTTCCCACAAAAGACACGCCAGTCTTCACCTGCCCCGAATGTCTGCAACAGTTCACAAGCGAAAAGAAACTGAAATCACACATGGTATGTCACACAGGAGATGGGTTCTCCTGTAGCTTTTGTGGCAAAATGTTTGCTGGACACAACCAATTGAAGTTTCATATTCGTTGTCATAGTTACAGGCCTTATCTATGTGATACGTGTGGCAAGGACTTCCCATCTCAGAGTGCGTTGGAATCACACGAGCGTGTGCACACAGACGAGCGGGCATACTCTTGCACAGACTGTGGGAAAACCTTTAAGCGGAAGGGTACGCTGACACAACACCGACTGATTCATACGGGGGAGCGGCCATTCGCGTGTGCTCTCTGTCGAGTTCGCTTTACCACCAATAAGCATCTGAAACTGCACATGATGTGTCACACAGGGGAGAGGCCTTTTAAATGTCCGGTTTGTGGGAGGGGCTTTAGACAGAAAGGCGATTTGAGACAACATCAAGCTTTGTGTTCCTAGTTGCCTTTGGGGCTCAAGAGGTTAAGATAAAAGAGTTCTTATGTTCTTATTGTGTCTGTCAGTATTCCGACGTTCTAATTCCGTCTCAGAATGTTCATAACATCTGGTAAATTTGTGAATTCCAGCAATCCGACTGTGTGAAGAATCCGCCTCTCCAACTGGGAACTACTTGTGAAGGAAACGTATCTGTCATCTCTGAGCTTCCCACTTCTGCCACATGCGGAACTCTGACGTCACAAAGGAAATCACCTTTGATAACATAATTTTTGGCAGTTAAATGCAACAACAAAACATTATTTATAAAAAAAAAATCTATTATGTTTTTTTGAAAACAAGTTGTTCGTGAGCAGGTTGCTATACTTTCAGTTTATGGTTGACACAGCTTTGCCATCCAGCCAATCGGCGTTTTCTAAATTGGTTCAAAGCATGTGAATGTACTCAACTCGTTGCGCCCAGTTTCCCGTTTGTCATGAAGGCAGCATAAAGCACGCTCATGGGAAGTGGCGCAGGTGCATTCCATTACGGTTTGGAATGGAGACTTCAACTTACGATTTTAACGAGGTCATCAATTAGTCTATTAGACCAATGTCAATGGGGATGTTTCCAAATGCAATAGACCTTATACCACCCGTCGCATAAATAAGGCCAATTAAGTACGACATGAATGGTTTAAAAAAAAATTGTCTTGCACAATTGTCCATGGCTGTCTTATTGCAACGATCCAGAACTTTCTGAGAGTTGATTAAATATTGTCGGGTTATCTGATTGGAGGAATCACTGAAGACTGAAACGCCTATAAAATGCTGTTGTAACAGATCTCTCAGTGGGCAGATGTTCCATTGGGTACGTTGTTGGGGACGGATGTTGCACTGTCCAGTTTCAAGCACACGTGTCTGAATACTGCGGCTCGTGCCAGTAAAACTCATAATTCAGCCAACTCTGAAAAGAGCACTAGTCATTTTGATTTGTGATATACACTAACCAGATGTATTTTGTCGGGTAAATTAGATTCCTGTTGGGTGGTTCTTATCAACAGACTAAAACCTTTCTACCTTTTCCACAAAAAAAACTGCTTCTTTGAGTTAATTTTGAATTAAGTTCATTTTGAATTCTCCATATTGAAGGAGGTAATTTTGAATTCTCCATATTGAATGAGGTCATTTTGAATTCTCCCTTTTGAAGGAGGTCATTTTGAATTCTCCCTATTGAAGGAGGTCATTTTGAATTCTCCCTTTTGAAGGAGGTAATTTTGAATTCTCCATTTTGAATGAGGTCATTTTGAATTCTCCATATTGAATGAGTTCATTTTGAATTCTCCATTTTGAATGAGGTCATTTTGAATTCTCCATTTTGAATGAGGTCATTTTGAATTCTCCATATTGAATGAGGTCATTTTGAATTCTCCCTATTGAATGAGGTCATTTTGAATTCTCCCTATTGAAGGAGGTCATTTTGAATTCTCCCTATTGAATTCTCCCTATTGAATGAGGTCATTTTGAATTCTCCCTATTGAATGAGGTCATTTTGAATTCTCCATATTGAATGAGGTCATTTTGAATTCTCCCCATTGAAGGAGTTCATTTTGAATTCTCCCCATTGAAGGAGTTCATTTTGAATTCTCCATTTTGAAGGAGTTCATTTTGAATTCTCCCTATTGAATGAGGTCATTTTGAATTCTCCCTTTTGAAGGAGTTCATTTTGAATTCTCCCTTTTGAATGAGGTCATTTTGAATTCTCCCTATTGAATGAGGTCATTTTGAATTCTCCCTATTGAATGAGGTCATTTTGAATTCTCCCTATTGAATGAGGTCATTTTGAATTCTCCCTATTGAATGAGGTCATTTTGAATTCTCCCTATTGAATGAGGTCATTTTGAATTCTCCCTATTGAATGAGGTCATTTTGAATTCTCCCTATTGAATGAGGTCATTTTGAATTCTCCATTTTGAATGAGGTCATTTTGAATTCTCCCTATTGAATGAGGTCATTTTGAATTCTCCCTATTGAATGAGGTCATTTTGAATTCTCCCTATTTGAATGAAATAATCTACATTTTTAATTACAAACTTCTTAGCTTTGTAAAACAGCCAATTGTATATGTCCTTTACAAAACTGCAACTATATGTCTACAAGACTTGTAATAAACATAACAGCAACCCAACAAGCATTATCCCCGGGACCACCCATACGTAGAATGTATGCACACATGACTAAGTCGCTTTGGATAAAAGCTTTGTAAAACAGCCTGTCCTTTACAAAACTGCAAAATGTCTACAAGCATTATCCTCAATTTTGTCATCCTTCCATTTTGTACGTTACAATTTGTTCTACGATGTAATGAACGGTTAGAAACAAGTCGAAACGAATCATTTTGGCCCCTCTGTCTTAGTGAAAAGTTAAAGACAACAGGTTCTGAATCTACATCCGTTGTACAGAAATGATTCTTCTGTGGAAATCATTCTTAAAGGTTTTGGTTGTTACAGGTAACTGCCAAAATAATGGAAACAAAGCAGGTGAATCTACACAGGTGTGGTTCCTGAGTTAATTAAGCAATTAACATCCCATCATGCTTAGGGTCATGTACTGGTATAAAAATGCTGGTCGGGCAATTTTTTTGGCTACCATGGCTATGCTCTCATAGGATGATAATGCCCCTCATCCACAGGGCATGAGTGGTCACAGAATGTTTTTTATTTTATTTATTTACCTTTATTTAACTAGGCAAGTCAGTTAAGAACATTTTCTTATTTTCAATTACGGCCTAGGAACAGTGGGTTCAGGGGCAGAACGACAGATTTGTACCTTGTCAGCTCTGGGATTTGAACTTGCAACCTTCCGGTTACTAGTCCAACGCTCTAACAACTAGGCTACCCTGCCGCCCCACAGAATGGTTTGATGAGCATGAAAACAATGTAAACCATATGCCATGGCCGTCTCAGTCACCAGATCTCAACCCAGTTGAATTATGGGAGATTCTGGAGCAGGGCCGGAGCCAGCGTTTTCCCACCACCACCACCATCAACAAAATAACTAATTATTGAATTTCTCATGGAATAAGGGTGTCACATCCCTCCAATAGAGTTCCAGACTCTTGTATAATCTATGCCAAGGTGCATTGAAGTTGTTCTGGCTCGTGGTGACCCAACACCCTAATAAGACACTTATGTTGGTGTTTCCTTTATTTTGGCAGTTACGTAAGTCAGTCGTGAGACACGGGCTGAATTAACACGATATAGCCAACATGATTGAAAGCCACAATCATTTCTATCTTAATAATCAAATCATTTTCTGGGTAACAAATAAGTACCTTACTGTGATTGTTTTCAATTCAAATTGTCAAAAAATAAACAAAAATTGTTTCTCAGCGAAGAGCAATTTCTCAAGCTAGAATGTTGCTCGGACTGTCTGGGAGTGGCCTTAGTAGGGAGGTGAAAACAGAAAACTAGCTGTTATTGGCAGAGAAGTTTGGAACTCTCTTATTGGTCCATTAACTAATTTACCTTCCGGTGATCTCACCAGGCAGGGTATTTGGTATTTTATTAGGATCCCTATGAAACATGACATAATACAGAACATTAATAGACAAGAACAACTCTTCGGGTCCTGGACCCCTCTGGTCGGGTCCTGAACCTCTGGTCAGATCGTCCATTATTTTATTAGTTGAATCCACCAGTATTTGGACAAAACACTTGAAGCTATTTTGTTGTTGTCACAACTGCTTGTAGAACTATCTTTGTTAATGTAAAAGATCCTTCACGTGCGATAGAGAGACTCCACTGTCCTCAACGGTACTCTCGCCGGCTTTGTTCTTTGTCATGGTAGCTAGGGAGAAACTCCATCCCACCAAAACAGAGATTTCAGGCGGTCTTTTCAAACAGCTCTTACACTAAAAGGGCATTATCATCATTTTCACAATATTATTCCAACCTCATATTGTGGAAATATATATAAAACACAGGAAAATCATGTTTTTGAACGCACTGGGACTTTAACTAATGTGACCATTAAACTGCATTTACTATATTGCAGATTTCACCTTTAATAAGATACTTTGGTGAAGATAGAGAGTACTGGGTAGAAGCTCTCAAAACAATGTTTCGCTGTCCTCTTGGATAGAGAGGACTGAGAAGAAGCTCTCAAAACAATGTTGTTTCGCTGTCCTCTTGGATAGAGAGGACTGACCTCTCAAAACAATGTTCTGATAGACTGAGAAGAAGCTCTCAAAACAAGGACTGAGAAGTAGAAGCTCTCAAAACAATGTTCTGTTTCGCTGTCCTCTTGGATAGATAGGACTGAGAAGCTCTCAAAACAATGTTCCGTTGTTTGCTGTCCTCTTAGAGAGAACTGAATAGAAGCTCTCAAAACAATGTTTTGTTTCGCTGTCCTCTTGGATAGAGAGGACTGAGGAGAAGCTCTCAAAACAATGTTCTGTTTCGCTGTTCTCTTGTTTAGTTCCAGAACCATCTTTTAATCCAGTTCTTTACTGTTCCTCCTATTCGTTTGTTTTCTGGTCACATGGTTCTCTTCTTCTCTGCCGTCATTGGGTTCATCAACAGTAGCTTGGTTCCTAGTTCTGCTTTAACTACAAGAGGTTTTTTAAAAACTGAAAAGACTTACGTTAGCCTTGGACGTGGTGTGGCCAAAGCCACATTCATTCTTCGTGGTTGTGGCTAACTGTTACTACCTAAAACCAAAAGAAGACACGCTATTCAAACTATACGGGAGCTTCTCAACTATTCCATATTGTACACTAGTAATGCAAAGACTGACCAATGTGCAAGACATTTGAAAACCGTTTAATTTTCAATTTGGCTAAACACAACAATAACGGTGTCTACTGGTTGTTCTTGTGTGGGGTATGTCTTGTTTTGCACGCTTTGTACAAAATAATAAAATGCAGTACTACAGGATATTTCTTAACGTAGCTCTTTATTAGCTAGCTATAACTGGTATCACGTATCTCCCACCAGGATCAACTGACCTAACCATCTGGGTGGTCTTAACCAATCATAGCACAGTATGATACGGCGGTAAAATGCATCCAATTACAATTCAGTATGTTTACACATGAATATTACATCCCCCTTCTTTTAAAACAAATAACATATTACTGACAACCTCAGGTTGCAGCTGCTGGTTGGTGCTGGGAAGGACTGAACGAAGTCTGTGTCTCATCAAAACAACGGTATTCAAGGAGACTGATGTAGGAGTCTCTCGTCTGCTTTTGCTTTGTCCATGAGAGATTTAGCAATCTGCACAGATTTGTCAGCAAGGCCATTACTTTGAGGGTAATGTGGGTTTGTGGTGACGTGTGTGAACTCCCGTGCTTTAGTGAAGGATTCAAACTCATTGGATTTGTAACAGGGCCCACTGTCAGATATTAAAGTCTCTACAATGCCATGCCTGGCAAAGGCTGCTTTCAGCTTGTGTATCACAGCTGCAGATGTGTAACTGCTGTTTGAGGTTGTCGTCGGTCTGGGATACAGTTTGAAGTATCACTGTCTGGGATACAGTAGTGTTTCGACTGTTACGATGTGGTCCAGGGTCGGTCTGGGATACAGTGAGGTAACATATGGCTCTTTGGTGTTTGAGGGTTGTCACGACCTGCCAGGTCTGGGATACAGTGAGGTAACATATGGCTCTTTGGTGTTTGAGGGGTGTCGTTCACGACCTGCCAGGGTCGGTCTGGGATACAGTGAGGTAACATATGGCTCTTTGGTGTTTGAGGGGTGTCGTTCACGACCTGCCAGGGTCGGTCTGGGATACAGTGAGGTAACATATGGCTCTTTGGTGTTTGAGGGGTTCACGACCTGTCGGTCTGGGATACAGTGAGGTAACATATGGCTCTTTGGTGTTTGAGGGGTGTCGTTCACGACCTGGATACAGTGAGGTAACATATGGCTCTTTGGTGTTTGGGATACAGTGAGGTAACATATGGCTCTTTGGTGTTTGAGGGTGTCGTTCACGACCTGCCAGGGTCGGTCTGGGATACAGTGAGGTAACATATGGCTCTTTGGTGTTTGAGGGGTGTCGTTCACGACCTGCCAGGGTCGGTCTGGGATACAGTGAGGTAACATATGGCTCTTTGGTGTTTGTTTGACCTGCCAGGGGGTCTGGGATACAGTGAGGTAACATATGGCTCTTTGGTGTTTGAGGGGTGTCGTTCACGACCTGCCAGGGTCGGTCTGGGATACAGTGAACATATGGCTCTTTGGTGTGAGGGGTGTTGTTCACGACCTGCCAGGTAACATTGGCTCTTTGGTGTTTGAGGGGTGTCGACCTGCCAGGGTCGGTCTGGGATACAGTGAGGTAACATATGGCTCTTTGGTGTTTGAGGGGTGTCGTTCACGACCTGCCAGGGTCGGTCTGGGATACAGTGAGGTAACATATGGCTCTTTGGTGTTTGAGGGGTGTCGTTCACGACCTGCCAGGGTCGGTCTGGGGGCCAGGGTCGGTCTGGGATACAGTGAGGTAACATATGGCTCTTTGGTGTTTGAGTCGTTCACGACCTGCCAGGGTCGGTCTGGGATACAGTGAGGTAACATATGGCTCTTTGGTGTTTGAGGGGTGTCGTTCACGACCTGCCAGGGTCGGTCTGGGATACAGTGAGGTAACATATGGCTCTTTGGTGTTTGAGGGGGGCCAGGGTCGGTCTGGGATACAGTGAGGTAACATACCTAACATATGGCTCCACCTGCCAGGGTCGGTCTGGGATACAGTGAGGTAACATATGGCTCTTTGGTGTTTGAGGGGTGTCGTTCACGACCTGCCAGGGTCGGTCTGGGATACAGTGAGGTAACATATGGCTCTTTGGTGTTTGAGGGGCGTCGTTCAAGACATATGGCGCATTTACCAACAATGTCCTCTATTTGTTTTCACATTCTGGGCCAAAACAAAATGTCCCGGGCTCTCTGTCTGCACTTTTCCATGCCCATGTGTCCAGCATGGATCTTTGTCAAAATCTCTTCTCTGAGACTGGTAGGAATAATGATTTTTCTCTCCTTTGAAAATTATTCCGTTGATCTGTGATAGTTCATCACGATAGTTCCAGAATTCTGAGACGCTGTGAGGGCATTTTCTCCTCTCCTCAGGCCATCCGATCTGTATGACTGTCCTCAGCTGTGTGAGTTGTGAGTCCTTTTCTGTTTCTCCTCTCCATCCTGTATGACTTTCCTCAGCTGTGTGAGTTGTGAGTCCTGTTCTGTTTCTGCTTGCATCTCCTTCTGGTTTGTGTCACTAACTGGTAAGTTGCTGTACACAGTGTGAACTTGCATGTCCGTGCCTTCACTGCTGTCCTTTATAGGGAAGAAACTTCCTGGAGAGTTGCGTTCCATTTCCCCTCACGTCACGGGATTTATGGCTGATTTCAGATGACGTCAACCCTGTTACTTTATTTGGCACTTAATTGTGTATTTTTTAAAAAATTAATTAACCTCTTGAGATGGGAAAATATTTTTTATTAAAGTTGAACGTTTGCTTTTTATGACAACGAATTAGTGGAACGAGCCTTTGGAGTTTATTTCATTAATGTTTCAGGACCTCCGTGACACAAGATGGCGACACGGACCTAAAAAACCTTTCACATTGCCTATAGATGGGCTATCGAAGAAGAAACAATGCAGAGTCCGGAACAGCTAAGGTAGCTTGCATTTACAGGTATACATTTAATTTCCCTCTATACCTACCGAGTGCATACATTACAAAGTCAGGTTATTGTATTGTTGTATTGTTCCCAAAACAGATCGCTGTAACATGGTGTTCAAGCGTCTTCTATCCGCTCTGCTCAACAAAGCGCAAGTGGTGGAAAAACTGGCCGAGTTGCGACCGATACGACGGGCCGCACAGCTCACCGCTTATGCCTTGATGAAGGCAAAAATTGCCGGAAAAGAAGCGACCACCAAACTGCTGAAGTTCAAAACAGTTCGCCAGATACGACGTGAGGCGTCGGGACTGCCTCAAAACGCCGGGGAGATGGGGCGAAAAGCCGGAAGACTCCGGGATTCTATAGTGAAGGATGTGAAAGACGGGATAAGGGACACTTCGAGACAAGTTAAAGACAAGGACAAATGATGGTGTGTTTAACAACAAACCAAATAGTATATTTTAAGGCCTAAATGACGGCTATCATAATGGTCTTCAGCTCTCAAAAACGCTATTCTGACTAGTATTCAAAATAAAAGCCCGCATTTCAAAACACTGCAATGTGTAGAATTCATTCAAAAACATTAAAATATAAGATGTTAAATCAATGTCCACTTTTTTGTGTGATTTACAAACAAATGCAAGGAGTACTTTATGGAAACGATTACAAAACATGCTTCAAAAACCATTTAAGACCCCCATCGAAAAAATACACTGTTCAGATTGGTATAGTCACAATTTTGGGCTGTAGAGAAAAAAAACAATTCTATGTGCTGAGATAAATGTGGGGTTGGGAATACTCTAGGGTCTGTAGAATCTGTATAATGTGTTATTTCTTATGGGTCTGTGGTCTAAATACCCAGTAGCACTTTCTACCCCACCCATTCCATTCACTGGAATATATTGAAGGCATATAAAATTACACATTGGTTTATATAGAGAGAAAAAAAACAATTGTGTGTGTAGAACTAGGGTTGGGATTACTGTGTGGATTACTGCATATTACTGTATAGGGTCTGTATATATTACTGTATAGGGTCTGTATATATTACTGTATAGGGTCTGTATATATTACTGTATAGGGTCTGTATATATTACTGTATAGGGTCTGTATATATTACTGTATAGGGTCTGTATATATTACTGTATAGGGTCTGTATAGATTACTGTATAGGGTCTGTATAGATTACTGTATAGGGTCTGTATATATTACTGTATAGGGTCTGTATATATTACTGTATAGGGTCTGTATATATTACTGTATAGGTAGGGTCTGTATATATTACTGTATAGGATTACTGTATAGGGTCTGTATAGATTACTGTATAGGGTCTGTATAGATTACTGTATAGGGTCTGTATAGATTACTGTATAGGGTCTGCATATATTACTGTATAGGGTCTGTATATATTACTGTATAGGGTCTGTATAAATTACTGGATAGGTAGGGTCTGTATATATTACTGCATAGATTACTGTATAGGGTCTGTATATATTACTGGATAGGGTCTGCATAGATTACTGTATAGGGTCTGTATATATTACTGTATAGGGTCTGTATAGATTACTGTATAGGGTCTGCATAGATTACTGTATAGGGTATGTATATATTACTGTATAGGGTCTGTATAAATTACTGGATAGGTAGGGTCTGTATATATTACTGTATAGATAGGGTCTATGTAGATTACTGCGTATATTACTGTATAGGGTCTGTGTAGATGATTACTGTATATATTACTGTATAGAGCCTGTATATATTACTGTATAGGGTGTTATTTCTTGTGGGACTGTGGTCTCAATACCCAGCAGCACTTTCTACCCCACCCACTTGGTTCCAATGCAATACACTGTAGGCATGTATCATTTACATGTTAGTCATTTAGCAGACACTGTGATCCAGAGAGACTTGGGGTAATGAGTCATTTAGGAGAGACTTGGGGTAGTGAGTCATTCAGCAGACACTCTTATCCAGAGAGACAGGGTAGTGAGTCATTTAGGAGACGCTCTTATCCAGAGAGACTTCGGGTAGTGAGTCATTTAGGAGACGACTTGGGGCAGTGAGTCATCCAGAGAGACTTGGGGTAGTGAGTCATTTAGGAGAGACTCTAAGCCAGTGAGTGCATTGGGACCTTGGGGTGGGTGGAGTAGAAAGTGTTTCTGGGCCTATAGTCATTCAGTCCACCATGACATAACAGTCATTTAGGAGAGACTACTGGGCCTATAGAGTCATTCCAGAGACATAACAGTCATTTAGGATAGACTTCTAGTGAGTCATTTATAGAGAGTCTTCAGTCCACCATGTCATAAGACCATAGTGAGTCATTTAGAGAGACTGGGCCTGAGTCATTCAGTCCACCATGACAGTGAGTCATTTAGGATAGACTTCTACTGAGTCATTTAGGATAGACTTGGGGTCCACCATGACATAACACCTTATATAGTCATTTAGGAGAGACTGGGCCTATAGAGTCATTTCCAGACTTGACATAACAGTCATTTATATAGACTTCTACTGAGTCCTAGGATAGACTTGGGGTCCACCATGAGTCATAACAGACTTATATAGTCATTTAGGAGAGACTTGGGCCTATAGAGTCAGTCCACCATGACATAACACCATTTATAGAGACTTGGGCCTATAGTCATTCAGGCCACCATGACATAACACCATTTATATAGACTTCTACTGGTCATTTATAGACCTCAGTCCACCATGACATAACACCATATATATAGATTCTAGTGGGCCTATAGACCTCAGTCCACCATGACATAACACCATATATATAGATTCTACTGGGCCTATAGACCTCAGTCCACCATGACATAACACCATATATATAGATTCTACTGGAGTCATTTAGACCTCAGGCCATCATGACATAACACCATATATATAGATTCTACTGGGCCTTTAGACCTCAGAGACCACCATGAGTCATAACACCTTATATAGATTCTAGTGAGTCATTTAGGAGACCTCAGTCCACCATGGGGACATAACACCTTATCCATATAGACTTCTAGTGAGTCATTTATAGACCTCAGTCCACCATGACAGACTTGGGGTAGTGAGTCATTTACTGGGCCTATAGACCTCAGGCCACCATGACATAACACCATATATATAGACTTCTACTGGTCATTTATAGACCTCAGTCCACCATGACATAACACCATATCCATATAGACTTCTACTGGGCCTATAGACCTCATCCAGAGAGACCAGTGAGTCATTTAACACCTTATCCATATAGATTCTACTGGGCCTATAGACCTCAGTCCACCAGACTTGGGGTAGTGAGTCATTTATAGATTCTCTGGGCCTATAGACCTCAGGCCATCATGACATAACACCATATAGAGAGACTTCTACTGAGGCCTATAGACCTCATCCACCATGACATAACACCATTATATAGATTCTACTGGGCCTATAGACCTCAGTCCACCATGACATAACACCATATATATAGATTCTACTGGGCCTATAGACCTCAGGCCACCATGACATAACACCATATATAGATTCTACTGGGCCTATAGACCTCAGTCCACCATGACATAACACCATATATATAGATTCTACTGGGCCTATAGACCTCAGTCCACCATGACATAACACCATATATATAGATTCTACTGGGCCTATAGACCTCAGTCCACCATGACATAACACCAAACAAGATTCTACTGGGCCTATAGACCTCAGTCCACCATGACATAACACCAGTCAAAATAGATTCTACTGGCCCCCTATAGAACCCAGTCCACCATGACATAACACGGAGTCAATATAGATTCTACTGGAGCCTATAACCCCAGTCCACCATGACATAACACCATATATCCTTCTCATCCTATAGACCCCCACCATGACATAACCCCATATAGATTCTACTGGGCCTATAGACCTCAGGCCATCATGACATGGCACCACTGGTTGTCATATAGATGCACCAACTGGGCCTATAAGACGTCAGGCCACCATGACTTAAATAACAAATATATATAGATTCTACTGGGCCTATAGACCTCAGTCCACCATGACATAACACCATATATATAGATTCTACTGGGGCTATAGACCTCAGGCCACCATGACATAACACCATATATATAGATTCTACTGGGCCTATAGACCTCAGTCCACCATGACATAACACCATATATATAGATTCTACTGGGCCTATAGACCTCAGGCCACCATGACATAACACCATATATATAGATTCTACTGGGGCTATAGACCTCAGTCCACCATGACATAACACCATATATATATAGATTCTACTGGGCCTATAGACCTCAGTCCACCATGACATAACACCATATATATAGATTCTACTGGGCCTATAGACCTCAGTCCACCATGACATAACACCATATATATAGATTCTACTGGGCCTATAGACCTCAGGCCACCATGACATAACACCATATATATAGATTCTACTGGGCCTATAGACCTCAGTCCACCATGACATAACACCATATATATAGATTCTACTGGGCCTATAGACCTCAGTCCACCATGACATAACACCATATATATAGATTCTACTGGGCCTATAGACCCCAGTCCACCATGACATAACACCATATATATAGATTCTACTGGGGCTATAGACCTCAGGCCACCATGACATAACACCATATATATAGATTCTACTGGGCCTATAGACCCCAGTCCACCATGACATAACACCATATATATAGATTCTACTGGGCCTATAGACCTCAGTCCACCATGACATAACACCATATATATAGATTCTACTGGGCCTATAGACCTCAGTCCACCATGACATAACACCATATATATAGATTCTACTGGGCCTATAGACCTCAGTCCACCATGACATAACACCATATATATAGATTCTACTGGGCCTATAGACCTCAGGCCACCATGACATAACACCATATATATAGATTCTACTGGGCCTATAGACCTCAGTCCACCATGACATAACACCATATATATATAGATTCTACTGGGCCTATAGACCTCAGGCCACCATGACATAACACCATATATATAGATTCTACTGGGCCTATAGACCTCAGTCCACCATGACATAACACCATATATATAGATTCTACTGGGCCTATAGACCTCAGTCCACCATGACATAACACCATATATATAGATTCTACTGGGCCTATAGACCTCAGTCCACCATGACATAACACCATATATATAGATTCTACTGGGCCTATAGACCTCAGGCCACCATGACATAACACCATATATATAGATTCTACTGGGCCTATAGACCTCAGTCCACCATGACATAACACCATATATATAGATTCTACTGGGCCTATAGACCTCAGTCCACCATGACATAACACCATATATATAGATTCTACTGGGCCTATAGACCTCAGTCCACCATGACATAACACCATATATATAGATTCTACTGGGCCTATAGACCTCAGTCCACCATGACATAACACCATATATATAGATTCTACTGGGCCTATAGACCTCAGTCCACCATGACATAACACCATATATATATATAGATTCTACTGGGCCTATAGACCTCAGTCCACCATGACATAACACCATATATATATAGATTCTACTGGGCCTATAGACCTCAGGCCACCATGACATAACACCATATATATAGATTCTACTGGGCCTATAGACCTCAGTCCACCATGACATAACACCATATATATAGATTCTACTGGGCCTATAGACCTCAGTCCACCATGACATAACACCATATATATAGATTCTACTGGGCCTATAGACCTCAGTCCACCATGACATAACACCATATATATAGATTCTACTGGGCCTATAGACCTCAGTCCACCATGACATAACACCATATATATAGATTCTACTGGGCCTATAGACCTCAGTCCACCATGACATAACACCATATATATAGATTCTACTGGGCCTATAGACCTCAGTCCACCATGACATAACACCATATATATAGATTCTACTGGGGCTATAGACCTCAGGCCACCATGACATAACACCATATATATAGATTCTACTGGGCCTATAGACCTCAGTCCACCATGACATAACACCATATATATAGATTCTACTGGGCCTATAGACCTCAGGCCACCATGACATAACACCATATATATAGATTCTACTGGGCCTATAGACCTCAGTCCACCATGACATAACACCATATATATAGATTCTACTGGGCCTATAGACCTCAGTCCACCATGACATAACACCATATATATAGATTCTACTGGGCCTATAGACCTCAGTCCACCATGACATAACACCATATATATAGATTCTACTGGGCCTATAGACCTCAGTCCATCATGACATAACACCATATATATAGATTCTACTGGGCCTATAGACCTCAGTCCACCATGACATAACACCATATATATAGATTCTACTGGGCCTATAGACCTCAGTCCACCATGACATAACACCATATATATAGATTCTACTGGGCCTATAGACCTCAGTCCACCATGACATAACACCATATATATAGATTCTACTGGGCCTATAGACCTCAGTCCACCATGACATAACACCATATATATAGATTCTACTGGGCCTATAGACCTCAGTCCACCATGACATAACACCATATATATAGATTCTACTGGGCCTATAGACCTCAGTCCACCATGACATAACACCATATATATAGATTCTACTGGGCCTATAGACCTCAGTCCACCATGACATAACACCATATATATAGATTCTACTGGGCCTATAGACCTCAGTCCACCATGACATAACACCATATATATAGATTCTACTGGGCCTATAGACCTCAGTCCACCATGACATAACACCATATATATAGATTCTACTGGGCCTATAGACCTCAGTCCACCATGACATAACACCATATATATAGATTCTACTGGGCCTATAGACCCCAGTCCACCATGACATAACACCATATATATAGATTCTACTGGGCCTATAGACCTCAGTCCACCATGACATAACACCATATATATAGATTCTACTGGGCCTATAGACCTCAGTCCACCATGACATAACACCATATATATAGATTCTACTGGGCCTATAGACCTCAGTCCACCATGACATAACACCATATATATAGATTCTACTGGGCCTATAGACCTCAGTCCACCATGACATAACACCATATATATAGATTCTACTGGGCCTATAGACCTCAGTCCACCATGACATAACACCATATATATAGATTCTACTGGGCCTATAGACCTCAGTCCACCATGACATAACACCATATATATAGATTCTACTGGGCCTATAGACCTCAGTCCACCATGACATAACACCATATATATATATAGATTCTACTGGGCCTATAGACCTCAGTCCACCATGACATAACACCATATATATATAGATTCTACTGGGCCTATAGACCTCAGGCCACCATGACATAACACCATATATATAGATTCTACTGGGCCTATAGACCTCAGTCCACCATATACATAGTGGGTTGTGAAATTGTTGACACCCTTAATAAAGATGAGCAATAATGACAACACAGCTATGTTGTGTGCAAAAATAAAAGGGGAAATTCTATTTTTTATACAAATCGCTCAGAGAAAGAGATTTTTAAAAGAAGAAAATACAACAAATTGCCACCCCTAAAGAGTCTTATACAGTAGTCAGAAGTTTAGTATTTGGTTCCACGTTCCTATCACGAAATAATTTAAACTCTACAACTGTATTCCATTTGCAGTTCATTTTGGTTGTGTTTCAGATTATGTTCTAATTAATTAATGGTAAATAACATAGCGTGTCATTTGAGTCACAAAAAAAAAACACTTTCACATTAATGTGGATGCTACCATGGTTACAGATAATCCTGAATGAATTGTGAATAATGACGAGTGAGAAAGTTAAGAGGGTCAAAGATCATACCCTCAAGACATGCTAATCTCTCACCATTACAATAACAGGGGAGGTTAGCATTTAATATCATAACCCCAAGACATGCTAACTTCTCACCATTACAATAACAGGAGAGGTTAGCATTTATTATCATAACCCCAAGACATGCTAACCTCTCACCATTACAATAACAGGGGAGGTTAGCATCATATATCATACCCCCAAGACATGCTAACTTCTCACCATTACAATAACAGGAGAGGTTAGCATTATATATATCATAACCCAAAGACATGCTAACTTCTCACCATTACAATAACAGGAGAGGTTAGCATTATATATATCATAACCCCAAGACATGCTAACTTCTCACCATTACAATAACAGGAGAGGTTAGCATTATATATATCATAACCCGAAGACATGCTAACCTCTCACCATTACAATAACAGGAGAGATTAGCATTTAATATCATAACCCCAAGACATGCTAACTTCTCACCATTACAATAACAGGAGAGGATTAGCATTATATATATCATAACCCGAAGACATGCTAACCTCTCACCATTACAATAACAGGAGAGATTAGCATTTAATATCATAACCCCAAGACATGCTAACTTCTCACCATTACAATAACAGGAGAGATTAGCATTTAATATCATAACCCGAAGACATGCTAACCTCTCACCATTACAATAACAGGAGAGATTAGCATTATATATATCATAACCCGAAGACATGCTAACCTCTCACCATTACAATAACAGGAGAGATTAGCATTTAATATCATAACCCGAAGACATGCTAACCTCTCACCATTACAATAACAGGGGAGGTTAGCATTACATATATCATAACCCGAAGACATGCTAACCTCTCACCATTACAATAACAGGGGAGGTTAGCATCATATATCATACCCCCAAGACATGCTAACCTCTCACCATTACAATAACAGGAGATATTAGCATGTCTTGGGGGGGGTTAGATCTTTGACCCACTAACTTTCTCACTCATAATTCACAGTTCATTTTGAAGACGAACTGCCGATTTTCACTATTGTTGCGCATGTAAAATATTGGCGGCTCTAGTACAGGGCGACAAGAGGGACAATTTGCAATTCCGTCCTTATGTCAGAACACAAAACATTTTTATAAAATGTCCATTTTTGGTTCCGACCTCAACTGTTACATTTCACAACAATTAGAACCCATGTAAATACAGTTCATGACATCTTTTATTGTGACAGTGCCGACCTAAAAAAAAAGGTATTTTACATTTCATTATGACATCATGTCATCTCACATTATGGAAGATAAGATTCTATTTAGAAACTGTACAGGATATTGGTGAATGAATGCACCAGATTTAGTATGCGGACATAAATCATATACAAAAAAAATACAACAACGCATCATACATAGAGTACAGTTTAAAATATGACACCTTTGTGAGGAGAATCTCAATTGCATTTCCTTGATTCCTTATGTCCTCTCCAAACCCATTGGATGAGAAGGAAATGCTGTTGAGAGTCTCCCTATGACCTCAAGCTAACTGATATCTCGTCCTAGACGACGACAGGGGACGAACAACACTGGAGTTGAGACCAAAATGCAGAGCGATGGAGTTGGCAGCGGAGGCTGGTGATATAGCCTGGAGGAGAGCAGACTCCCACTTAAATAACTCACATCCCTTCCTGGTCCCCCCGGGGCCGTGTTTACGCACCGTACAGCAGTAGAATGCTCGGCCTTGGTTCGGGCCGCCGTTACACACCGTTAGACGCTTGGCTCGCCGCCCGCAGTCGCACAGCGGGGCCGTGATCTTGGTGCTGCGGGTCGGCGGGAGTGAGGAGCGGTTAACGGACGAGGAGAGGACGGAGAACGATCCACCGACAGAAGGACGAGCGACAGAGGAGAGGCAAGAGGAGTACTTGTGGATCGTGAAAGATGTGTTTGGCGTCTCTGCGTGCAGCCTTGAACGTGAAGTGGATGGGTCGGGGTTATGGACGACAGGGCCGGGCCTGGCAAAGGAAAGACTGGATGCAGAGCCGTTTGGTGTCTTTGAAGCAGAGAGGTTAGAGTCACTGCTGGTGGTCACTGGTTTGGGTCTAGTGACGGAAGGATTGGGAAGGTTTGTAGTAGAGGACATGGGTGCGAAGGAGTTACCAGGGTTTTTTGTTGCGAGAGGTCTTGACCGTGTAGCATGGAGGTTGGAGTTCTGGAGGCCTGGTCTGGGTTTGACAAAGGAATGATTGGATGCTGTTGAGGTATTGGATGTGGAAGAGGTATTTGAGGCTCTTGGCTTGTCCTTGTAGATCACAAAGGAGTTGTTCGAGGTTGCCGTTTGCGGTCTTGACCGTGTAGCTGAGCGGTTGGAATCATGGGTAACAAGTCTGGGTTTGTCGAAGGAGAAACTGCATGAACTGTTTGACCCAGAGGTGTTGTATATCCTCGTTGTCACAGCTTTTGCAGAACTGGAGGATGTTCTCGAGTCGTTCTTGTTGTTCTTCTCAATCACAAAGGAGTTTGACGTTTCCATGTTCAGTATTGACCGTGTATCTGAGAGGTTTGAGCCAGGGGTAACGGGTCTGGGTGTGACAAAAGAGGAAGTGGACAGACTGTTGGGTGCAGAGGTGTTGTAGGTCCTTGTTGTCCCAGCCTTCAAAGACACCAAGTTACTGGAGGATGTTCTAGTATCGGTCTTGTGTACCAGGCTCGTCAGATGTTGGCAGGGCGTGTTGGTGGTATTGGATCTAGGCCTACTGTTGGTTGGACCTCTACCAGGATTTGAATGTACTGGGCTTGGACACAGCAAGGTCCTCCCATAAACAGAGTTATCATCCACCTCAAACCTCTGGTTCTCTGTGTACACATCAGCAACAGAAGCCTCGTCACCAACCGTGACATCCCAGTCCTCCTCCAATACGACGTCGTCATACGAACCGCACGAGATAGGCACGTCCTCCTCCATACTTCCTGTTTCCGGGTCATGTGTCGGGTCTGGCTGGGCTAGATGGGTAATGCAATTCACAGTGGTGGAGACCAGAACGAGGCTGTTGTTGTAGTGATGAGGAGAGGGGATATTGAAAGTCATAGGAGAGGAAACGGACCGTATGGCTCCTATTCTACCTGTTCTGCTACCACCACCACCACACATTGGAGTGGTCAGACCATTGAGAAGGGTCTTTGGTGAGACAATACTCTGATACTGAACAGGTTCAGCAGTTAAGTTGGAGTTCACCTCTGTGTTGGGAACCATGTTGTCTGAAGGCTTGGGTCGTGTCTCAACAACGTCCGTGTTGCTAACTGGCTTGCTGTTGGGTCGATTTTCAAGATGGCCGCCGCTCTCTGTCGTCTTGGAGGGGTTTTTGATAGTGGTTTTGTTATCCCTCTTGTTGCCAGGACAACCATCCCCTGGCACATTCCCATTTCCAAACAGGGGTTTGGTCTTCAAAGGTGCCTAAGAGGTAAACAAAGTAAAATAAATCAATACATTATAATTTCTTATTTTTCTTTCCTTTTTCTCCCCATTGTTGTGATTCCGATCTTGTCTCGTCGTTGAAACTCCCCAAAGGGCTCGGGAGGCGAAGGTCGAGTCATGCGTCCTCCAAAGCATGACCCACCGACCCCCGCTTCTTAACACCCGCCCACTTAACCCAGAAGCCACCCACATCAACTGACGACCGAGGTCAGACTGCAGGTGCCCGGCCCGCCACAAGGAGTCACTAGAGTGCGATGAGCCAAGTAAAGCCCACCCCACGGCCAAACCCTCCCCGGGCCGATTGTGCGCTGCCCTATGGAACTCCCGATCATGGCCGGTTGTGAAACAACCTGGGATCGAACCCATGTCTGTAGTGACACCTTTAGCACTGCGAAGCAGTGCCTGAGACCGCTGCGCCACTCACGAGGCCCAAATCCCCAAAACATTTTTAACCAACTTTATGGATAGTCAGTCCAGTAAACAGAGAGTAATATTCACTAGAAACTAAATGAAACAAAACTAATATTCACTAGAAACTAAATGAAACAAAACTGGAAACTCCAATAAGAAACTAATCATTGCAAAACCTTTTACACGGCAAAATGTTTCACTACAGTTTGCACTAATGAATACAACCCAGGTGTGTATGGAACGGGGGGTGGGGGGTCACCTGCGTAAGTCTTTACGGGAGGAGGAGTGGGTGTTCTGGGGCGTTGACAGAAATCCAAGGGTTCGATGTAGTTCGCCACTGGGTGAGTCTTTAGGGGCGTAGTACAGTAGTCCAGGGGTCGTCAGCACGGTGGGGTTGTTAGTACTGGGGGTGTAGGAGTGGGGGTTTGTCAGGGAGCCACTCACCCTCTCCAGACTGCGTGTAATCTTCATCACAGAGCCATCCCTCATCATCTTCCAGGCCAGGTGGGCAGTGTTACGGGCGTCGTCCAGACCTGCAAATAACATTCAACAAAAAATATTTTTGTGTCTAGATTTTCAAAAATGCTTAAGTGAAATATTCACGTTGTTTTATATGAATATTATTCATTGTAACTTATGGGCTTCATCCAGACCTTCAAACAATATGTATATTATTCACAGTAACTGACAATGATGACTGGAGTTGTGTGTGTTTCGATCCTAATGTTATTAAATGACTAGTGCTGAGAATGCTTATAGCTAGCTAGCCAGCCACTAGTGCTGAGAATGCTCATGGCTAGCTAGCCAGCCACTAGTGCTGAGAATGCTCATGGCTAGCTAGCCAGCCACTAGTGCTGAGAATGCTCATGGCTAGCTAGCCAGCCACTAGTGCTGAGAATGCTCATGGCTTAGCAGCCAGCCACTAGTGCTGAGAATGCTAATACATAGCTAGCCAGCCACTAGTGCTGAGAATGCTAATACATAGCTAGCCAGCCACTAGTGCTGAGAAATAGCTAGCCATAGTGCTGAGAATGCTAGCCAGCCAGCCACTAATGCTGAGAATGCTCATAGCTAGCCAGCCACTAGTGCTGAGAATGCTTATAGCTAGCTAGCCAGCCACTAGTGCTGAGAATGCTTATAGCTAGCTAGCCAGCCACTAGTGCTGAGAATGCTTATAGCTAGCCAGCCACTAATGCTGAGAATGCTTATAGCTAGCCAGCCAGCCACTAATGCTGAGAATGCTTATAGCTAGCTAGCCAGCCACTAATGCTGAGAATGCTTATAGCTAGCCAGCCACTAGTGCTGAGAATGCTAATACTTAGCTAGCCAGCCACTAGTGCTGAGAATGCTTATAGCTAGCCAGCCAGCCACTAGTGCTGAGAATGCTCATGGCTAGCCTAGCCAGCCACTAGTGCTGAGAATGCTCATGGCTAGCTAGCCAGCCACTAGTGCTGAGAATGCTCATGGCTAGCTAGCCAGCCACTAGTGCTGAGAATGCAGCCACATGAGGCTAGCTAGCCAGCCACTAGTGCTGAGAATGCTCATGGCTAGCTAGCCAGCCACTAGTGCTGAGAATGCTAATAGCTAGCTAGCCAGCCACTAGTGCTGAGAATGCTAATACTTAGCTAGCCAGCCACTAGTGCTGAGAATGCTAATACTTAGCTAGCCAGCCACTAGTGCTGAGAATGCTAATACCTAGCTAGCCAGCCACGAGTGCTGAGAATGCTAATACATAGCTAGCCAGCCACTAGTGCTGAGAATGCTAATACTTAGCTAGCCAGCCACGAGTGCTGAGAATGCTAATAGCTTAGCTAGCCAGCCACTAGTGCTGAGAATGCTCATAGCTAGCCAGCCAGCCACTAGTGCTGAGAATGCTGAGAATGCTAGCTAGCCAGCCACTAGTGCTGAGAATGCTTATAGCTAGCCAGCCACTAGTGCTGAGAATGCTTATAGCTAGCTAGCCAGCCACTAGTGCTGAGAATGCTTATAGCTAGCTAGCCAGCCACTAGTGCTGAGAATGCTTATAGCTAGCTAGCCAGCCACTAGTGCTGAGAATGCTTATAGCTAGCCAGCCAGCCATGGCTAGCCAGCCAGCCACTAGTGCTGAGAATGCTAATGGCTAGCTAGCCAGCCACTAGTGCTGAGAATGCTCATCGTGCTAGCCAGCCAGCCAGCCACTAGTGCTGAGAATGCTGGCTAGCATAGCTAGCCAGCTAGCCAGCCACTAGTGCTGAGAATGCTAATACTTAGCTAGCCTGCCACTAGTGCTGAGAATGCTCATGGCTAGCTAGCCAGCCACTAGTGCTGAGAATGCGGCTAGCTAGCTAGCCAGCCACTAGTGCTGAGAATGCTCTAGCTAGCTAGCCAGCCACTAGTGCTGAGAATGCTAATAGCTAGCTAGCCAGCCACTAGTGCTGAGAATGCTAATACTTAGCTAGCCTGCCACTAGTGCTGAGAATGCTCATTGCTAGCTAGCAGCCAATAGTGCTGAGAATGCGGCTTTGAATAGCTAGCTAGCCAGCCACTAGTGCTGAGAATGCTCATAGCTAGCCAGCCACTAATGCTGAGAATGCTTATAGCTAGCCAGCCAGCCACTAGTGCTGAGAATGCTTATAGCTAGCTAGCTATGAGCAACGAGTGCTGAGAATGCTCATAGCTAGCTAGCCAGCCACTTGTGCTGAGAATGCTCATAGCTAGCCAGCCACTAGTGCTGAGAATGCTCATAGCTAGCCAGCCACTTGTGCTGAGAATGCTCATAGCCAGCCAGCCACTTGTGCTGAGAATGCTCATAGCCAGCCAGCCACTAGTGCTGAGAATGCTCATAGCCAGCCAGCCACTAGTGCTGAGAATGCTTATAGCTAGCCAGCCACTAGTGCTGAGAATGCTTATAGCTAGCCAGCCACTAATGCTGAGAATGCTTATAGCTAGCCAGCCAGCCACTAATGCTGAGTGCTGAGAATGCCATTAGTGCTGAGAATATAGCTAGCTAGCCAGCCACTAGTGCTGAGAATGCTAATAGCTAGCTAGCCAGCCACTAGTGCTGAGAATGCTAATACTAGCCAGCCACTAGTGCTGAGAATGCTCAGCTAGCTAGCCAGCCACTAGTGCTGAGAATGTGAGTGCTGAAATGCTTAAATGTATGTGCTAGCTAGCCAGCCACTTGTGCTGAGAATGCTCATAGCTAGCCAGCCACTAGTGCTGAGAATGCTCATAGCTAGCCAGCCACTTGTGCTGAGAATGCTCATAGCCAGCCAGCCACTTGTGCTGAGAATGCTCATAGCCAGCCAGCCACTAATGCTGAGAATGCTTATAGCTAGCCAGCCACTAATGCTGAGAATGCTTATAGCCAGCCAGCCACTAATGCTGAGAATGCTAGCCAGCCATAGTGCTGGTGTAGCACCAATTTGTAAGCCAGCCACTAGTGCTGAGAATGCTCATAGCTAGCCAGCCAGCCACTAGTGCTGAGAATGCTCATATAGCCAGCCAGCCACTAATGCTGAGAATGCTCATAGCTAGCCAGCCAGCCACTAGTGCTGAGAATGCTTATAGCTAGCTAGCCAGCCAGCCAGCCACTAGTGCTGAGAATGCTAATAGCTAGCCAGCCACAGCCAGCCACTAGTGCTATGAGTCATAACCAGCCACTAGTGCTGAGAATGCTAATAGCTAGCTAGCCAGCCAGCCAGCCACTAGTGCCCGTTACTGATCATCACCTATTAACCATTTATTCACTTCACTCTAATAAAATATATTTCAGTTGTTGCGTATTTAACATTTGGTTGATCTCTATAGAGCTGCTGCCTATGCTGTCTGACAAAAATCAATATTTTTGTAGTTCCTCAAAGTAAATAAGGCATACCTTTCTGACTGCTGATTACCAACTAATCACTTAGCTCGTGAAGCAACAGCTGCTCTCTTCAGCCTCTTTCGTAGCAGGCATAAAATAAAACAGACCGGACAAGTAGAGCAATGGATTATGGTTATTGTAGTTAATTAACACATTGTATGCGCTAAACTATGTGGCATATTGGCCTGTTGGAAACTACGACATCACGCAGTTCAGGCCGGATCTGACGCATCTCCATAGAAACTACACATTGAGCTCACAGAAACGAAATTTAAAAACCTAAATGGAATTTAAATAATTGAACCAACGTCAGTCAATAAGTTGTTTTTAAAATAAAAACAACACAAATTTCTGTTAATTTTCAGCACTATAAATGATAACAGAGAGATGTTTTTGGTCTGTGTGTACCTGAGTGCTCCCGGCCAGAGAACTGTATCCCTAGATCCTGTAAAGCTCCATTCAGTCCCTTGGGTTTTCTGTTGTAGAACAGCTGAGAGAGACACACAGACAAGTTAGACTGGGTTAAGAGTAACACACACACACACACACACACACACACACACACACACACACACACACACACACACACACACACACACAAGACTGGGTTAAGAGACACACACACACACACACACACACACACACACACAGTACACAGACACACACACACACACAGATACCCCACACCACCTACTCTGTACGTAGCTCTCAGGTCTATCCAGCTATTCAGAACAGCAGGTTTGTGGAGTCCTGCTTCCGTATTACACTCATACAGCAGACACACCCCCAGGTCCCAGTCTGAAACAATACAACACAGATAATCAAGTTGAACAGGGTTATCCCCACTAAATGTTTGAGACTGTACTAAAGTGTGCAAATGTCCTGATTTTCTCTAAACCTTAACAAAGAATCCACTGGAAAGGCAGTATATAGTCAGATATGAGTCATGGACCTACAGAAAAAGGCAGTATATAGTCAGATATGAGTCCTGGGCCTACAGAGAAAGGCAGTATATAGTCGAAAGGCAGTATATAGTCATATGAGTCCTGGACCCACAGAGAAAGGCAGTATATAGTCATATGAGTCCTGGACCTACAGAGAAAGGCAGTATATAGTCAGTATATGAGTCCTGGACCTGGACCAGAGAAAGGCAGTATATAAAGTCAGTATATAGTATGAGTGGACCTACCAGTATATAGGAGCCTGGCAGTATCTACAGAGAAAGGCAGTATATAGTCATATGAGTCCTGGACCTACAGAGAAAGGCAGTATATAGTCGAAAGGCAGTATATAGTCATATGAGTCCTGGACCTACAGAGAAAGGCAGTATATAGTCGAAAGGCAGTATATAGTCAGATATGAGTCCTGGACCTACAGAGAAAGGCAGTATATAGTCATATGAGTCCTGGACCTACAGAGAAAGGCAGTGGACCTACAGAGAAAGGCAGTGGACCTACAGAGAAAGGCAGTATATAGTCATATGAGTCCTGGACCTACAGAGAAAGGCAGTATATAGTCAGATATGAGTCCTGGACCACAGAGAAAGTCCTGGGCAGTATATAGTCAGAGAAAGGCATATGAGTCCTGGACCTACAGAGAAAGGCAGTATATAGGCAGTATATAGATATGAGTCCTGGACCTACAGAGAAAGGCAGTATATAGTCATACGAGTCCTGGACCTACAGAGAAAGGCAGTATATAGTCATATGAGTCCTGGACCCACAGAGAAAGGCAGTATATAGTCAGATATGAGTCATGGACCTACAGAGAAAGGCAGTATATAGTCAGATATGAGTCCTGGGCCCACAGAGAAAGGCAGTATATAGTCAGATATGAGTCCTGGACCCACAGAGAAAGGCAGTATATAGTCATATGAGTCCTGGACCTACAGAGAAAGGCAGTATATCGTCGAAAGGCAGTATATAGTCAGATATGAGTCCAGGACCAACAGAGAAAGGCAGTATATAGTCGAAAGGCAGTATATAGTCAGATATGAGTCATGGACCTACAGAGAAAGGCAGTATATAGTCGAAAGGCAGTATATAGTCATACGAGTCCTGGACCTACAGAGAAAGGCAGTATATATAAAGGCAGTCAGATCATGAGTCCTGGACCTACAGAGAAAGGCAGTATATAGTCATATGAGTCCTGGAGTCCTGGACCTACAGAGAAAGGCAGTATATAGTCAGTCATGAGTCCTGGACCTACAGAGAAAGGCAGTATATAGTCATATGAGTCCTGGACCTACAGAGCCTCCACAGAGAAAGGCAGTATATAGTCATATGAGTCCTGGACCTACAGAGAAAGGCAGTATATAGTCATATGAGTCCTGGACCTACAGAGAAAGGCAGTATATAGTCATACGAGTCCTGGACCTACAGAGAAAGGCAGTATATAGTCTAAAGGCAGTATATAGTCATACGAGTCCTGGACCTACAGAGAAAGGCAGTATATAGTCTAAAGGCAGTATATAGTCATATGAGTCCTGGACCCACAGAGAAAGGCAGTATATAGTCTAAAGGCAGTATATAGTCATACGAGTCCTGGACCTACAGAGAAAGGCAGTATATAGTCATATGAGTCATGGACCTACAGAGAAAGGGAGGGAAATAAGAATTTCTGATTTTCGTATCAAAACATTTCTTCCCATTTGAAGGTGACCCAGGTAACCTTTCCTATCCTAAGCTACAATACCTGACCAGGTGACGAAGGCACAGGGGCGCTGCTCTGCGACTGGAGCCCTGGTCCCTGGTGTTCCCTGGGGAGACAGACAGATGACCTCCACCTGTTGCTGTAAACAAAATGAATAACTGGTGCCTCCAGAGTCTGTAAACAAAAGCCAGTGGGAGAACCCCAGCCTCCACCTGTTGCTGTAAACAAAATGAATAACAGATGAGGAGGGGAACCCCAGCCTCCACCTGTTGCTGTAAACAAAATGAATAACAGAGTGAGGAGGGGAACCCCGGCCTCCACCTGTTACTGTAAACAAAATGAATAACAGAGTGAGGAGGGGAACCCCGGCCTCCACCTGTTGCTGTAAACAAAATGAATAACAGAGTGAGGAGGGGAACCCCGGCCTCCACCTGTTGCTGTAAACAAAATGAATAACAGAGTGAGGAGGGGAACCCCGGCCTCCACCTGTTACTGTAAACAAAATGAATAACAGAGTGAGGAGGGGAACCCCAGCCTCCACCTGTTACTGTAAACAAAATGAATAACAGAGTGAGGAGGGGAACCCCGGCCTCCACCTGTTGCTGTAAACAAAATGAATAACAGAGTGAGGAGGGGAACCACCTGTTACTGTAAACAAAATTAATAACTCCACCTGTTACTGTAAACAAAATGAATAACAGAGTGAGGAGGGGAACCCCAGCCTCCACCTGTTGCTGTAAACAAAATGAATAACAGAGTGAGGAGGGGAACCCCGGTCTCCACCTGTTGCTGTAAACAACATGAATAACAGAGTGAGGAGGGGAACCCCAGCCTCCACCTGTTGCTGTAAACAAAATTAATAACAGAGTGAGGAGGGGAACCCCGGCCTCCACCTGTTTCTATAGAAGAGAAACAAAAGGTTTTCTAACACACACGGATGTTGGCTCATGCTTAAAATATTCTGACTGTTACCATCCTGTTGAACAGGCCACAGGGAAGAAGGATGTGTGTGTGTGTGTGTGTGTGTGTGTGTGTGTGTGTGTGTGTGTGTGTGTGTGTGTGTGTGTGTGTGTGTGTGTGTGTGTGTGTGTGTGTGTGTGTGTGTGAATACCTGTGTGATTCCAGTGAGCTCGGTGCAGAAGTCAGACAGTACGGGGTGCTCCTGCGGCTGAACGTACGTATGGAACTCTGACTCCACCTGGCCTGTAGAGGTGTTCAGGAGAACAGCAGGAAACTCAACTAGATGGGGAGGCAAGGGGAGAGAGGGGGGGGGAGGCAAGGGGGAGAGAGGGGGGGAGGGAAGGGGGAGAGAGGGGGGGCAAGGGGGGGAGAGGGGGGCAAGGGGGAGAGAGGGGAGGGGAGGAGGGAGAGGGGGGGGAGAGGGGGAGGGGGGAGGGGGGGGGGGCAAGGGGGAGAGAGGGGGAGGGGAGGCAGGGGAGGGGAGGAGAGAGGGGCAAGGGGAGAGAGAGGGGGAGGGGGGCAAGGGTGAGGAGGGGGGCAAGGGGGAAAGAGGGGGGAGGAGGGGAGGGGGCAAGGGGGGGGGAGGCAAGGGGGAGAGAAGGGGGCGGGGGAGGCAAGGGGAGAGGGAGAGGGGAGGCAAGGAGGAGACCAGGGGGAGGAGGGGAGGGGGAGGCAAGGAGAGTAGGGGGAGGCAAGGAGAGTAGGGGGAGGCAAGGGGGAGGACAATAAAAAGTGCAATGGTTACAGTATGTAGGTATGATTTTACCACACATACTGTCAGAGTAAAGTAGTGTATACTTACTAATCTCCTGCCCATAGCTGTTCCTCTCTCTCCAGCATGTGGATTCGAAGTCGATGACAATCAGATATGGGAATATTTGATCTGGAAAGTAGAAAGTCAAAAGTGATGTTAGTTGAACGAGATGTCACATCGATTGAAGCAGAAAACCAAACATGTAGGGCATTTGAAAAGACTCTTACTAGATGTTAGTGGTTTCTTCTGTCCAGTTGATGACTGACTGCGTTTCCTCACGAACCCCAATTGTCTGTTGTTTTATGGAAGACATCATCCTATCAGTTTTGTCATCCTCTGCTACTGTGAATATTACTCGTTGTACATTTATGTTCATGGGCTTTTATCCAAAGCGACTTAGTCAAACACTACGTATTGGTCCCGGGAAGAAACTACCCTGGCGTTAAAGCGCCATGCAACTGTGCTACAGAAGGACCACATTTATGTTCATGGGAGCGCTAAAACACATTTATGAGAATCATGGCAAATCGACATTTGAATTACATTGTTTCTCGGCTAGTATGGTTGTCCAGATATAGTTTAGCTAGAAAGCTAGCCAACGTTACTTACTTCGCCAGTTTCTTTGTAGACATGTCGTTCTTCTTCTTCAGGCCACGGACTCAACTTCGTTACGAATAGTGTACATTAAAATATCAAAATATGTGACAACCGAAGTACGACTTTCAAAAATAAAAGTACCAGGTTAAAAAAATATCGCATACAACTTCATTAATAACAAAGCGGTGTTGGATTCGCCGTGATCCTTTTTTTTGAATTTCACGTCTCATCGGTGATGCTGCGCTCGACTGGTTTGGGCTGAAAGGGAAAACGAATCGGTGATGCTGCGCTCGACTGGTTTGGGCTGAAAGGGAAAACGAATCGAGCAGGAAGCGATGATCGATCAGCAGCATGGAAACCTGGAAACGTGTGAGGCGACGCAGGAAATCTCCACAAAACAGATTCAACCCCACTACGAGGTATTGATCTTTATTTGCACTTAGTCACACTGTAACTTGTTGGTAGATTTCGGACATGCTTTACTGTATTTTTATTGTTTGCGTATGTATATGATTTGTTGTGGTTTTGTCAATAAAACAAGTCACGATCATTTCTCGTCGACCGAGTCGAGATGCAGTAGTGTAGAGTTTGATCCCCAGTAAAAAAAAAAAAAAACGGACAAGTCAACGACACAAAGAAGACTTATTAAATAAATGATGAAAGAAAATGTCATGGTATTTTATCACGGTTGGGACTGTTGCTAGGATATGATCGCTAGATGTATCTTCTGAAAACTCCGTTGACTGATTCAGGGTTTGATCCATAAGAGCAGGATTAATAAAGTAGCCAGCTAAACGAACTGTCCTATTCTGAAATAACTTGATATTTTCCAAAAGTAGACAAAGCTAGCCTGATATAATTGACTCTATAATAATAATTGACTGTCTTCACTCGGATCCATGTCCAGTTTGAGTCACAACAACGAGCCAACCAACACAGCTGCTGCCGTTCAGGAGAACTTGCTCTCAGAGCTACAACCTTCCTTCGTTCAACCTGAGTCTCCCCGTAAGCACATGGAGCCACAAGTCTGTCTCAAGAGAAAGAGGGAATCTTCCCCAACACCAGAGAGCAGTAAAAGAGTGAAAGAGACAGATGGTAACCGAGTTCCAGAGTCTGAGCACCGTTCCGGTTCCCGACCCCCGCGGCTCTCTCTGCCGTTTGACCGTCTCCAGGAACCGGTCACGTTGAAAGATCTGACGGAACTGCTTCAGTTTGCTGCTCTGGGGAACACCGGTGGGCTGAAACAACCCAGGTATGTTAGCTAGCTAGCTACAACAACAACAATAACAACAACAAACACCTCAACTTATTTTTAGATCAGAGTCTAGACTCTCGAGGCAATAACACTACTCCATAGAGATGGACGTCACACCACGACAGCAACAACAACAACATTATGGATATGTGGTGGACATGTGGATGGATAAGTGACAACATCAGTATTATTGTCTTGTACCTGTTTCAGTTGGTGTCGCCTCCACCACCAGAAGAATGTGTCAGGGGTGAACGTGATCCTTCTAGAAGGACTGAGCCAGGCCCACTTCTACAGACACTACCTGCACTTTAAACACCTCCGCACCAAGTACACCTCTGTAAGTCAAGGACCAAATGGCACCCTATTCCCTACATAGTGCACTACCTTTGACCTGACCCTATGGCATCCTATTCCCTACATAGTGCACTACCTTTGACCACAACCGTATGGGTCAGAAAGTAGTGCACTATGTAGGGAACAGGGTGACATCTGGGACACGGACTATGTCAGTCATATTGCATAAGATTCCACCGTGACATTCCCCCCCCTCTGACCTCAGAGACACAGTTATACTCCATCGCCTGGCAACATGGTTTCTGAAATATTTAGCAGTGAAGTTGTCAACAACAGTCCTACCGATGCGTTAGGAGACCAGAAGAGCGCTCAGCCAGAGGGAGGTATGTATGGGTAGCCCTGCCTGAGGGAGGTATGTATGGGTAGCTCAGCCAGAGGGAGGTATGTATGGGTAGCTCAGCCTGAGGGAGGTATGTATGGGTAGCTCAGCCAGAGGGAGGTATGTATGGGTAGCTCAGCCAGAGGGAGGTATGTATGGGTAGCTCAGCCAGAGGGAGGTATGTATGGGTAGCTCAGCCAGAGGGAGGTATGTATGGGTAGCTCAGCCAGAGGGAGGTATGTATGGGTAGCTCAGCCAGAGGGAGGTATGTATGGGTAGCCCTGCCTGAGGGAGGTATGTATGGGTAGCCCTGCCTGAGGGAGGTATGTATGGGTAGCCCTGCCTGAGGGAGGTATGTATGGGTAGCCCTGCCTGAGGGAGGTATGTATGGGTAGCCCTGCCTGAGGGAGGTATGTATGGGTAGCTCAGCCAGAGGGAGGTATGTATGGGTAGCCCTGCCTGAGGGAGGTATGTATGGGTAGCCCTGCCAGAGGGAGGTATGTATGGGTAGCCCTGCCTGAGGGAGGTATGTATGGGTAGCCCTGCCAGAGGGAGGTATGTATGGGTAGCCCTGCCTGAGGGAGGTATGTATGGGTAGCCCTGCCTGAGGGAGGTATGTATGGGTAGCCCTGCCAGAGGGAGGTATGTATGGGTAGCCCTGCCAGAGGGAGGTATGTATGGGTAGCCCTGCCTGAGGGAGGTATGTATGGGTAGCCCTGCCAGAGGGAGGTATGTATGGGTAGCCCTGCCTGAGGGAGGTATGTATGGGTAGCCCTGCCTGAGACTTAAACATCTGCCACTCTCGGCACAAGGAGGAATTTCCTCTTGGTCTATTTGTTAGGATGTTGATTTCCGGAGTGTGTTTTGTACCTGTGCGTGTGTGTGCGTGTGTGTGTAGGTCTGCAGTGGCACCCAGTGATCAGGAAGTTTGGTCTGGAGACCAGAGGGCTGACTGGATACCTCCTCACCCAGGAGGAGATGATCAAGGAACACTTCCCTGTCCGCGGTGAGACACACACACTGTACACTCACACACACACACACACACTGTACACTCACACACACCCACACACTGTACACACACACACACACTGTACACACTGTACACACACACACACACACACACACACACACACACACACACACACACACACACACACACACACACACACACACACACACACACACACACTGTACACTCACACACACACACTGTACACACACACTGGACACTCACACACACACACTGGACACTCACACACACACTGTACACTCACACACACACACTGGACACTCACACACACACACTGGACACTCACACACACTGGACACTCACACACACACACTGGACACTCACACACACACACTGGACACTCACACACACACACACACACACACACTGGACACTCACACGGACACTCACACACACACAGGACACTCACACACACACACACACACTGGACACTCACACACACACACTGGACACTCACACACACACACACACACACACTGGACACTCACACGGACACTCACACACACACACACACACACACTGGACACTCACACACACACACACTGGACACTCACACACTGGACACTCACACACTGGACACACACACACACACACTGGACACTCACACACTGGACACTCACACACTGGACACTCACACTCACACACTGGACACTCACACACACACACACTGGACACTCACACACACACTGGACACTCACACACACACTGGACACTCACACACACACACTGGACACTCACACACACACACTGGACACACACACACTCACTGGACACTCACACACACACTGGACACTCACACACACACACCCACACACACACTGGACACTCACACACACACTGGACACTCACACACACACTGGACACTCACACACACACTGGACACTCACACACACACACTGGACACTCACACACACACACACTGGACACTCACACACACACACACACACACACTGGACACTCACACGGACACTCACACACACACACACACACACACACACACACTGGACACTCACACACACACACACTGGACACTCACACACTGGACACTCACACACTGGACACACACACACACACACTGGACACTCACACACTGGACACTCACACACTGGACACTCACACACACACACTGGACACTCACACACACACTGGACACTCACACACACACTGGACACTCACACACACACACTGGACACTCACACACACACACTGGACACACACACACACACACACTGGACACTCACACACACACACACTGGACACTCACACACTGGACACTCACACACTGGACACTCACACACACACACACACTGGACACTCACACACACACACTGGACACTCACACACACACTGGACACTCACACACACACTGGACACTCACACACACACACTGGACACTCACACACACACTGGACACTCACACACACACTGGACACTCACACACACACACTGGACACTCACACACACACACTGGACACTCACACACACTGGACACTCACACACACACACTGGACACACACACACACACTGGACACTCACACACACACACACTGGACACTCACACACTGGACACACACACACTGGACACACACACACACACTGGACACTCCACACACACACTGGACACTCACACACACCGGACACTCACACACACACACTGGACACTCACACACACACTGGACACTCACACACACACACACACACACACACTGGACACACACACACACACTGGACACTCACACACACACTGGACACTCACACACACACACTGTACACTCACACACACTGGACACTCACACACACACACTGGACACTCACACACACTGTACACTCACACACACACACTGGACACTCACACACACACACTGGACACTCACACACACACTGGACACTCACACACACACACACACACACACACACACTGGACACACACACACACACTGGACACTCACACACACACTGGACACTCACACACACACTGGACACTCACACTGGACACTCACACACACACACTGGACACTCACTCACACACACTGTACACTCACACACACACACTGGACACTCACACACTGGACACTCACACACACACACACTGGACACTCACACACTGGACACTCACACACACACACACACACACACACTGGACACTCACACACACACACACTGGACACTCACACACACACACACTGGACACTCACACACTGGACACTCACACACACTGGACACTCACTCAGATCTCTCGCATGTCTCTCTCTCTCTCTCATGTCTCTCTCTGGTGTGTTTTCCAGGTATGCCTGGCAGTGAGGGGTTTGTGTGTACAGACAGTGACGACTGTGTGACTGACAGTAGTCCTCTCTATGGGCTGGACTGTGAGATGGTGAGGACACGACTGGGCTCTGGTTCAAAGTAGTGCACTATATATAGGGAATAGGGTGCCATAGGGCTCTGGTTCAAAGTAGTGCACTATATAGGGAATAGGGTGCCATAGGGCTCTGGTTCAAAGTAGTGCACTATATATAGGGAATAGGGTGCCATAGGGCTCTGGTTCAAAGTAGTGCACTATATATAGGGAATAGGGTGCCATAGGGCTCTGGTTCAAAGTAGTGCACTATATATAGGGAATAGGGTGCCATAGGGCTCTGGTTCAAAGTAGTGCACTATATATAGGGAATAGGGTGCCATAGGGCTCTGGTTCAAAGTAGTGCACTATATATAGGGAATAGGGTGCCATAGGGCTCTGGTTCAAAGTAGTGCACTATATATAGGGAATAGGGTGCCATAGGGCTCTGGTTCAAAGTAGTGCACTATATATAGGGAATAGGGTGCCATAGGGCTCTGGTTCAAAGTAGTGCACTATATATAGGGAATAGGGTGCCATAGGGCTCTGGTTCAAAGTAGTGCAGTATATATAGGGAATAGGGTGCCATTCATTGTGACATCCCATATTCATGTCATATCATTCATAGATTTGATTAACAGTAGATGAAACCTCCATTTTGTTCTCTAGTTATTGCTCGGTGTCTAACGTGTGTGTGTGTGTGTGTGTGTGTGTGTGTGTGTGTGTGTGTGTGTGTGTGTGTGTGTGTGTGTGTGTGTGTGTGTGTGTGTGTGTGTGTGTGTGTGTGTGTGTGTGTGTGTGTGTGTGTGTGTGTGTGTGTAGTGTCTGACAGAATGTGGCAACGAGCTGACACGCATCTCTCTAGTAGACAGCAGAGGGAGCTGTGTTCTGGACGAGCTGGTCAAACCTCCCAACCGCATCCTACACTACCTTACACAGTAAGCGGACTGTGTGTGTGTGTGTGTGTGTGTGTGTGTGTGTGTGCATGTTTGCTTCTCAATATCTGTACGTAACCTCTCCTCTCCCCTGATAGGTTCTCTGGTATCACCCGTGCAATGCTGCAGCCAATCACCACCACCCTGAGAGAAGTCCAATCAAAGCTCAAGAAAGTGTTGCCCCGGGACGCGGTCCTGGTTGGCCACTCCCTTGAGAACGACCTCGTGGCCCTGAACGTGAGTCGCCGTGGTTTTACCAACGTAGCCATGACGATAGTGGTTGCAATGGCAACTTGAAGCAATGCCCGAGGCCTGTTCAGGAGAATATAACATTACAGAACGTTCAGATAGAAATGTATGTTGTAGAACAGATATGACTGTCAGGTAGAATAGGAATCATGTCAAATCTATTAATTTCTATCTGGAATATATAGGTCATATTCACTGGGAACTTAACGGGCCAAAACGAGGAAGGACCGAACTGAATTTGTCAAATAAGAAACCCTTGTTTTTTGTTTTCCATTGAAAAGCGTTTTGCTACTGTATTAGATCCGGTCTCGTCTCAGCTGACCCCTGACCTCAAAACCCCTGATCTGTGACCTGTTGTCTCGCGTCAGCTGACCCCTGACCTCAAAACCCCTCATCTGTGACCTGTTGTCTCGTCTCAGCTGACCCCTGACCTCAAAACCCCTCATCTGTGACCTGTTGTCTCGCGTCAGCTGACCCCTGACCTCAAAACCCCTCATCTGTGACCTGTTGTCTCGTCTCAGCTGACCCCTGACCTCAAAACCCCTCATCTGTGACCTGTTGTCTCGTCTCAGCTGACCCCTGACCTCAAAACCTCTCATCTGTGACCTGTTGTCTCGTCTCAGCTGACCCCTGACCTCAAAACCCCTGATCTGTGACCTGTTGTCTCGCGTCAGCTGACCCCTGACCTCAAAACCCCTCATCTGTGACCTGTTGTCTCGTCTCAGCTGACCCCTGACCTCAACCCCTCATCTGTGACCTGTAGTCTCGTCTCAGCTGACCCCTGACCTCAAAACCCCTCATCTGTGACCTGTTGTCTCGCGTCAGCTGACCCCTGACCTCAAAACCCCTCATCTGTGACCTGTTGTCTCATCTCAGCTGACCCCTGACCTCAAAACCTCTCATCTGTGACCTGTTGTCTCGTCTCAGCTGACCCCTGACCTCAAAACCCCTCATCTGTGACCTGTTGTCTCAGCTGACCCCTGACCTCTAAGCCCCTGACCTGTGACCTGTTGTGTTGTCTCCTCCCAGCTGATCCACCCCCATGTGATTGACACCTCCCTGCTGTACAGGAGAGAGTTTGGACGGAGGTTTAAACTCAAGGTGCTGGCTGAGACCGTGCTCAAGTGAGTTCACAACACACACACACTGACAACACACACACACACACTGACGACACACACTGACAACACACACACACGCTGACGACACACACTGACAACACACACACACACACACACACACACACACACACACACACACACACACACACACAGAGACAACACACACACTGACAACACACTGACGACACACACTGACAACACGCTGACGACACACACTGACAACACGCTGACGACACACACTGACAACACACACACTGACCACACACACACTGACCACACACACACACACACTGACAACACACACACACTGACCACACACACACACACACACACACACTGACAACACACACACACTGACACACACACACACACACACACTGACGACACACACACACACACTGACACACACACACACACACACTGACGACACACACACACACACACACTGACGACACACACTAACAACACACCGCTGTGCTTCATAATAGGTAGGAACTGCAGCATGGTGTTTGTGTGTGTTTCTGCTCTGGGGGTTTTCCCCTAGGTGCAGATCTAGGATCAGCTTCCCCTCCCTAATCCTAACCTTAACTATTAGTGGGGGTTCCCCTATAGGTACAGATCTAGGATCAGCTTCCCCCTCCCCTAATCCTAACCTTACCCATTAGTTGAGGACAATGCTGAACTGACCCAAGATCAGTGTCTAGGGGCAACTTCACCCAACTCTTATGTTTGTGACCCACAGGAAGCAGATCCAGACGGAGGAGAGGAAAGGTCATGACCCCACAGAGGACGCCCAGGCTGCCCTGGAACTGGCCCAGTACTTCATACACACTGGTCCACGACAGGTACGACACACACACTGGACCACGACAGGTATGACACACACACTGGACCACGATACACACACACTGGACCACGACACACACACACACTGGACCACGACACACACACACACTGGACCACGACACACACATACTGGACCACGACACACACACACACTGGACCACGATAGGTACACACACAGACTCCCAGGCTGAGTAATCAGTGTGTGTTCTGTATCAGGTAGTGGAGCTGTATTGTAAAGAGCTGTGGGGTTGGAGTCCTACCATGTACCAGCCTCCTGTCAACAGAGCAACATCTACACACAACAACAACAACAGGTACGACCAACAAACCCTTCCCCTCTTTTCCATATGTGGTTCCTCTTGTATTAGCCTGGAGGCGAAATAAACACACCTGTTTAGGAGAGGTGCTGGCTAGGGGAGTAGAACACCTGTTTAGGAGAGGTGCTGGCTATGGGAGTAGAACACCTGTTTAGGAGAGGTGCTGGCTAGGGAGTAGAACACCTGTTTAGGAGAGGTGCTGGCTAGGGGAGTAGAACACCTGTTTAGGAGAGGTGCTGGCTAGGGAGGAGAACACCTGTTTAGGAGAGGTGCTGGCTAGCGGAGTAGAACACCTGTTTAGAGAGGTGCTGGCTAGGGAGGAGAACACCTGTTTAGGAGAGGTGCTGGCTAGGGAGTAGAACACCTGTTTAGGAGAGGTGCTGGCTAGGGAGTAGAACACCTGTTTAGAGAGGTGCTGGCTAGGGGAGTAGAACACCTGTTTAGGAGAGGTGCTGGCTAGCAGAGTAGAACACCTGTTTAGGAGAGGTGCTGGCTAGCAGAGTAGAACACCTGTTTAGGAGAGGTGCTGGCTAGCAGAGTAGAACACCTGTTTAGGAGAGGTGCTGGCTAGCAGAGTAGAACACCTGTTTAGGAGAGGTGCTGGCTGGCAGAGTAGAACACCTGTTTAGGAGAGGTGCTGGCTAGGGAGAGAACACCTGTTTAGGAGAGGTGCTGGCTAGCAGAGGAGAACACCTGTTTAGGAGAGGTGCTGGCTAGGTAGAACACCTGTTTAGGAGAGGTGCTGGCTAGGCAGTAGAACACCTGTTTAGGAGAGGTGCTGGCTAGGGAGTAGAACACCTGTTTAGGAGAGGTGCTGGCTAGCAGAGTAGAACACCTGTTTAGGAGAGTGTGCTGGCTGTTTAGGAGAGGTGGGAGTAGAACACCTGTTTAGGAGAGGTGCTGGCTGGGAGTAGAACACCTGTTTAGGAGAGGTGCTGGCTAGGGGAGGAGAACACCTGTTTAGGAGAGGTGCTGGCTAGGGGAGGAGAACACCTGTTTAGGAGAGGTGCTGGCTAGGGAGTAGAACACCTGTTTAGGAGAGGTGCTGGCTAGGGAGTAGAACACCTGTTTAGGAGAGGTGCTGGCTAGGGGAGTAGAACACCTGTTTAGGAGAGGTGCTGGCTGGCAGAGTAGAACACCTGTTTAGGAGAGGTGCTGGCTAGGGGAGTAGAACACCTGTTTAGGAGAGGTGCTGGCTAGCAGAGTAGAACACCTGTTTAGGAGAGGTGCTGGCTAGGAGTAGAACACCTGTTTAGGAGAGGTGCTGGCTAGGGGAGGAGAACACCTGTTTAGGAGAGGTGCTGGCTAGCAGAGTAGAACACCTGTTTAGGAGAGGTGCTGGCTAGGGGAGTAGAACACCTGTTTAGGAGAGGTGCTGGCTAGGGGAGTAGAACACCTGTTTAGGAGAGGTGCTGGCTAGGGGAGTAGAACACCTGGAAAAGGGTGATGAAGAGCTCGTCTGTGTAAATGGTTATTAAAGGATCTGAGCATCTGAGCTCCTTGAGTGTCTCTCATTTCTCTCTCGTAGTAACAACACTGCTGTAGCTCTCTCAGGTTTGAGTGTGTCTCTCATTTCTCTCTCGTAGTAACAACACTACTGTAGCTCTCTCAGGTTTGAGTGTGTCTCTCATTTCTCTCTCGTAGTAACAACACTACTGTAGCTCTCTCAGGTTTGAGTGTGTCTCTCATTTCTCTCTCGTAGTAACAACACTACTGTAGCTCTCTCAGGTTTGAGTGTGTCTCATTTCTCTCTCGTAGTAACAACACTACTGTAGCTCTCTCAGGTTTGAGTGTGTCTCATTTCTCTCTCGTAGTAACAACACTACTGTAGCTCTCTCAGGTTTGAGTGTCTCATTTCTCTCTCGTAGTAACAACACTGCTGTAGCTCTCTCAGGTTTGAGTGTCTCTCATTTCTCTCTCGTAGTAACAACACTGCTGTAGCTCTCTCAGGTTTGAGTGTGTCTCATTTCTCTCTCGTAGTAACAACACTACTGTAGCTCTCTCAGGTTTTAGTGTGTCTCTCATTTCTCTCTCGTAGTAACAACACTACTGTAGCTCTCTCAGGTTTGAGTGTGTCTCATTTCTCTCTCGTAGTAACAACACTACTGTAGCTCTCTCAGGTTTTAGTGTGTCTCATTTCTCTCTCGTAGTAACAACACTACTGTAGCTCTCTCAGGTTTGAGTGTGTCTCATTTCTCTCTCGTAGTAACAACACTACTGTAGCTCTCTCAGGTTTGAGTGTCTCATTTCTCTCTCGTAGTAACAACACTGCTGTAGCTCTCTCAGGTTTGAGTGTCTCTCATTTCTCTCTCGTAGTAACAACACTGCTGTAGCTCTCTCAGGTTTGAGTGTGTCTCTCATTTCTCTCTCGTAGTAACAACACTGCTGTAGCTCTCTCAGGTTTGAGTGTGTCTCTCATTTCTCTCTCGTAGTAACAACACTACTGTAGCTCTCTCAGGTTTGAGTGTGTCTCTCATTTCTCTCTCGTAGTAACAACACTGCTGTAGCTCTCTCAGGTTTGAGTGTGTCTCTCATTTCTCTCTCGTAGTAACAACACTACTGTAGCTCTCTCAGGTTCGCCGAGGCCCTGAAGAGTTCTGGCCAATCAGCTGTGTTTATAGGGAAGCGTGCTGACAACACCCTGGATCTGTCCAATCAGCAGTGGCACAGCTCAGACAGAGAGGTGAGACGCGTGATGGGTAAGGGGCTCCCATGGAGCTCAGTTGGTAGAGCATGGCACTTGCAACACACCAGGGTTGTGGGTTCGATTCCCACTGGGGAACAGTTTGAAAAAGTAGCCTAACCCGCCTAACCTCCAACCCACCTCCTAAACCCTCCACCCTACCTCCTAAACCCTCCACCCTACCTCCTAAACCCTCCACCCTACCTCCTAAACCCTCCACCCTACCTCCAACCCTCCACCCTACCTCCTAAACCCTCCACCCTAACTATCCCTCATTCTCTCCTCCAGGTCTTGTCTTCCTTTAAAAGAGGACTAGACTCTCACTCGTTCAGCGTTGTCCAGTTGTCTTCCTTCTCTGACCATCTGAAGGCTATGATCTCTACTGACCAGCACTACCACACGGTATGAATCTGTCTACCTCTGTCTGTCATATCTATCACTACCACACAGTATGAATCTGTCTACCTCTATCATATCTATCACTACCACACAGTATGAATCTGTCTACCTCTATCATATCTATCACTACCACACAGTATGAATCTGTCTACCTCTATCATATCTATCACTACCACACAGTATGAATCTGTCTACCTCTATCATATCTATCACTACCACACAGTATGAATCTGTCTACCTCTCTGTCTATCATATCTATCACTACCACACAGTATGAATCTGTCTACCTCTATCATATCTATCACTACCACACAGTATGAATCTGTCTACCTCTATCATATCTATCACTACCACACAGTATGAATCTGTCTACCTCTATCATATCTATCACTACCACACAGTATGAATCTGTCTACCTCTATCATATCTATCACTACCACACAGTATGAATCTGTCTACCTCTCTGTCTGTCATATCTATCACTACCACACAGTATGAATCTGTCTACCTCTATCATATCTATCACTACCACACGGTATGAATCTGTCTACCTCTCTGTCTGTCATATCTATCACTACCACACAGTATGAATCTGTCTACCTCTATCATATCTATCACTACCACACAGTATGAATCTGTCTACCTCTATCATATCTATCACTACCACACAGTATGAATCTGTCTACCTCTATCATATCTATCACTACCACACGGTATGAATCTGTCTACCTCTATCATATCTATCACTACCACACAGTATGAATCTGTCTACCTCTATCATATCTATCACTACCACACAGTATGAATCTGTCTACCTCTCTGTCTGTCATATCTATCACTACCACACAGTATGAATCTGTCTACCTCTATCATATCTATCACTACCACACAGTATGAATCTGTCTACCTCTATCATATCTATCACTACCACACAGTATGAATCTGTCTACCTCTATCATATCTATCACTACCACACAGTATGAATCTGTCTACCTCTATCATATCTATCACTACCACACGGTATGAATCTGTCTACCTCTATCATATCTATCACTACCACACAGTATGAATCTGTCTACCTCTATCATATCTATCACTACCACACAGTATGAATCTGTCTACCTCTATCATATCTATCACTACCACACAGTATGAATCTGTCTACCTCTATCATATCTATCACTACCACACAGTATGAATCTGTCTACCTCTATCATATCTATCACTACCACACGGTATGAATCTGTCTACCTCTATCATATCTATCACTACCACACGGTATGAATCTGTCTACCTCTATCATATCTATCACTACCACACAGTATGAATCTGTCTACCTCTATCATATCTATCACTACCACACAGTATGAATCTGTCTACCTCTATCATATCTATCACTACCACATGGTATGAATCTGTCTACCTCTATCATATCTATCACTACCACACGGTATGAATCTGTCTACCTCTATCATATCTATCACTACCACACAGTATGAATCTGTCTACCTCTATCATATCTATCACTACCACACGGTATGAATCTGTCTACCTCTATCATATCTATCACTACCACACGGTATGAATCTGTCTACCTCTATCATATCTATCACTACCACACGGTATGAATCTGTCTACCTCTATCATATCTATCACTACCACACGGTATGAATCTGTCTACCTCTATCATATCTATCACTACCACACAGTATGAATCTGTCTACCTCTCTGTCTGTCATATCTATCACTACCACACAGTATGAATCTGTCTACTCTGTCTATCATATCTATCACTACCACACGGTATGAATCTGTCTACCTCTATCATATCTATCACTACCACACGGTATGAATCTGTCTACCTCTCTGTCTATCATATCTATCACTACCACACAGTATGAATCTGTCTACTCTGTCTATCATATCTATCACTACCACACAGTATGAATCTGTCTACCTCTATCATATCTATCACTACCACACAGTATGAATCTGTCTACCTCTATCATATCTATCACTACCACACAGTATGAATCTGTCTACCTCTCTGTCTATCATATCTATCACTACCACACAGTATGAATCTGTCTACCTCTATCATATCTATCACTACCACACAGTATGAATCTGTCTACCTCTATCATATCTATCACTACCACACGGTATGAATCTGTCTACCTCTGTCTGTCATATCTATCACTACCACACAGTATGAATCTGTCTACCTCTATCATATCTATCACTACCACACAGTATGAATCTGTCTACCTCTATCATATCTATCACTACCACACAGTATGAATCTGTCTACCTCTCTGTCTATCATATCTATCACTACCACACAGTATGAATCTGTCTACCTCTATCATATCTATCACTACCACACAGTATGAATCTGTCTACCTCTCTGTCTGTCATATCTATCACTACCACACAGTATGAATCTGTCTACCTCTATCATATCTATCACTACCACACAGTATGAATCTGTCTACCTCTATCATATCTATCACTACCACACGGTATGAATCTGTCTACCTCTATCATATCTATCATATAATGACTTGTTATGACTTCATATCTATCCTAACACGGTATGGGCGTCTAACTGTATATCTATCACTAGTCCTGTTGATGTTATGACTATCATACCAACAGTATGAACTGTATACTGAACTAGTCCTGTTGGATGTTATGATATTTATATTCCAATAGGGGCGCTAACTGTATACTGAACTAGTCCTGTTGATGTTATGACTTTATATTCCAATAGGGGGGCGCTAACTGTATACTGAACTAGTCCTTTTGGATGTTATGACTATATTCCAATAGGGGCGCTAACTGTATACTGAACTAGTCCTTTTGGATGTTATGACTATATTCCAATAGGGGCGCTAACTGTATACTGAACTAGTCCTGTTGGATGTTATGACTTTATATTCCAATAGGGGCGCTAACTGTATACTGAACTAGTCCTTTTGGATGTTATGACTATATTCCAATAGGGGCGCTAACTGTATACTGAACTAGTCCTGTTGGATGTTATGACTTTATATTCCAATAGGGCGCTAACTGTATACTGAACTAGTCCTGTTGGATGTTATGACTTTATATTCCAATAGGGCGCTAACTGTATACTGAACTAGTCCTGTTGGATGTTATGACTTTATATTCCAATAGGGGGCGCTAACTGTATACTGAACTAGTCCTGTTGGATGTTATGACTTTATATTCCAATAGGGGGCGCTAACTGTATACATGTTGATGTCATATCTCTCTTAATGAACTTTGTATGTGCGTGTCTTGTCGTGTGTTCCAGATGTCTCAGCGTATGAGAGAGATGTGTGTGGTGTTTGCAGGGCCGTTGCCTAGCGACTACACAGAGAGGGCTGTGAGGAGGCTGTTCAGCAGCTGTGGAACCGTACGAGCTGTCAAGCTGTTGAACGCTACTCAGAGGGTACGTGACCAGAAATCAGAAGCCATAAAGCGTCACAGTAGAGCTGATCTAGGATCAGGTCCCCCTTGTCCATTCATTACCACAGTAGAGCTGATCTAGGATCAGGTCCCCCTTGTCCATTCATTACCACAGTAGAGCTGATCTAGGATCAGGTCCCCCTTGTCCATTCATTACCACAGTAGAGCTGATCTAGGATCAGGTCCCCCTTGTCCATTCATTACCACAGTAGAGCTGATCTAGGATCAGGTCCCCCTTGTCCATTCATTACCACAGTAGAGCAGATCTAGGATCAGGTCCCCCTTGTCCATTCATTACCACAGTAGAGCTGATCTAGGATCAGGTCCCCCTTGTCCATTCATTACCACAGTAGAGCTGATCTAGGATCAGGTCCCCCTTGTCCATTCGTTACCACAGTAGAGCTGATCTAGGATCAGGTCCCCCTTGTCCATTCGTTACCACAGTAGAGCTGATCTAGGATCAGGTCCCCCTTGTCCATTCATTACCACAGTAGAGCTGATCTAGGATCAGGTCCCCCTTGTCCATTCATTACCACAGTAGAGCTGATCTAGGATCAGGTCCCCCTTGTCCATTCATTACCACAGTCGAGCTGATCTAGGATCAGGTCCCCCTTGTCCATTCGTTACCACAGTAGAGCTGATCTAGGATCAGGTCCCCCTTGTCCATTCATTACCACAGTAGAGCTGATCTAGGATCAGGTCCCCTTGTCCATTCGTTACCAAATCAAAATCAAATCAAATCAAATTTTATTTGTCACATACACATGGTTAGCAGATGTTAAATGCGAGTGTAGCGAAATGCTTGTGCTTCTAGTTCCGACAATGCAGTGATAACCAACAAGTAATCTAACTAACAATTCCAAAACTACTGTCTTATACACAGTGTAAGGGGATAAGGAACATGTACATAAGGATATATGAATGAGTGATGGTACAGAGCAGCATACAGTAGATGGTATCGAGTACAGTATATACATATGAGATGAGTGTGTAGACAAAGTAAACAAAGTGGCATAGTTAAAGTGGCTAGTGATACATGTGTTACATAAGGATGCAGTCGATAATGTAGAGTACAGTATATACATATGCATATGAGATGAATAATGTAGGGTAAGTAACATTATATAAGGTAGCATTGTTTAAAGTGGCTAGTGATATATTTACATAATTTCCCATTAATTTCCATTATTAAAATGGCTGGAGTTGGGTCAGTGTCAATGACAGTGTGTTGGCAGCAGCCACTCAATGTTAGTGGTGGCTGTTTAACAGTCTGATGGCCTTGAGATAGAAGCTGTTTTTCAGTCTCTCGGTCCCAGCTTTGATGCACCTGTACTGACCTCGCCTTCTGGATGATAGCGGGGTGAACAGGCAGTGGTTCGGGTGGTTGATGTCCTTGATGATCTTTATGGCCTTCCTGTAACAACGGGTGGTGTAGGTGTCCTGGAGGGCAGGTAGTTTGCCCCGGTGATGCGTTGTGCAGTCCTCACTACCCTCTGGAGAGCCTTACGGTTGAGGGCGGAGCAGTTGCCGTACCAGGCGGTGATACAGCCTGCCAGGATGCTCTCGATTGTGCATCTGTAGAAGTTTGTGAGTGCTTTTGGTGACAAGCCGAATTTCTTCAGCCTCCTGAGGTTGAATAGGCGCTGCTGCGCCTTCTTCACGACGCTGTCAGTGTGAGTGGAGCAATTCAGTTTGTCTGTGATGTGTATGCCGAGGAACTTAAAACTAGCTACCCTCTCCACTACTGTTCCATCGATGTGGATAGGGGGGTGTTCCCTCTGCTGTTTCCTGAAGTCCACAATCATCTCCTTAGTTTTGTTGACGTTGAGTGTGAGGTTATTTTCCTGACACCACACTCCGAGGGCCCTCACCTCCTCCCTGTAGGCCGTCTCGTCGTTGTTGGTAATCAAGCCTACCACTGTTGTGTCGTCCGCAAACTTGATGATTGAGTTGGAGGCGTGCGTGGCCACGCTGTCGTGGGTGAACAGGGAGTACAGGAGAGGGCTCAGAACGCACCCTTGTGGGGCCCCCGTGTTGAGGATCAGCGGGAGGAGATGTTGTTGCCTACCCTCACCACCTGGGGGCGGCCCGTCAGGAAGTCCAGTACCCAGTTGCACAGGGCGGGGTCGAGACCCAGGGTCTCGAGCTTGATGGCGAGCTTGGAGGGTACTATGGTGTTGAATGCCGAGCTGTAGTCGATGAACAGCATTCTCACATAGGTATTCCTCTTGTCCAGGTGGGTTAGGGCAGTGTGCAGTGTGGTTCTACTACT
>NW_026288567.1:0-6407 GCF_023373465.1 Oncorhynchus keta
TAGAGTGTGTGATACGCTGCTCTCTGAAAGTAGTAATGTCTTTCTTTTTCATCTGACATTGTGACATCAGTGTAAAATGAGAGGTTTCTTGTCATTGTTACATGACAGTTTCTTGTCATTGTTTACATGACAGTAGGTTGTCATAAGACAAGGCTGCATGAAGTGTGAACTGCAGCTTTTCTTGGATCCACAAAAAAAATGTGTTTTGGGGATGAGACATCGATCCCACTACCTATAGCATGCTAAGCAAACACAATACCAATTGATCAAATTCCCCAGCTGTTTGGAATTGCCACAAGGAGCAACCAAGAGTGTCCAGTCTTGTCAGGCTATGCTGTTGGTGGACTTGTTAGTTTGCGCTCCAGCACTTGCAGAGCTCGGTGCATCTCCCAACAATTGTGCTCTGTAGCCAGCGGCCGGTTAGCTCAGTTGGTTAGGAGTGTGTGATCGCTGCTCTCTGAAGTAAGTAATGTCTTTCTTTTCATCTCATGTGACATCAGTGTTACATGAGAGTTTCTTGTCATTGTTACATGACAGTTTCTCTTCATTGTTTATGACAGTAGGTTGTCGTAAGACAAGGCTGCATGAAGTGTGAACTGGAGTTTTCTTGGATCCATAAAACAATGTGCTTTTGGAGAATGTGGGCATCGATCCCACTACCTCACGCGTGCAAAGCATTTGAGCTAATTCCCCAGCCGTTTGGAATTTCCACAAGAAGCAACCAAGAGGGTCCAGTCTTGTCAGGCTATGCTGTTGGTGGACTTGTTTGTTGATGTGCCAGCACTTGCAGAGGCTCAGTGCATTTCAACAATTGAGCAAAATAGCAAATTGCCGGTTAGCTCAGTTGGTAAGACTAAGGCAAGGTCATGGGTCTGTCCCCATACTGGCTATTATGCATTTTGAGTGTCAAAATTATGAGTCACATGCATGTGAATTGTCAAGGGTGCCACAGAATTATGTTTGAGTGAATTCCGGAATAGCTCAGTTGGGAGAGCGTTGGACTGAAGATCTAAAGGTCCTGGTTCGATCCCGGGTTTCGGTATCTTTATTTGTTCTTTCTTTATGCTCTGGCTTCAAGGAACCTTTCCACAGCTTTGTTTGTGGGCCTCAATGGTGTGTGCTACGCTGCTCCTCTGAAAGTAAGTAATGTCTTGCTTTTTCATCTGACATTTTGACATCAGTGTTACATAAAGTTGCTTGTCATTGCTACATGACTAGGTTGTCACAAGACAAGGCTGCATATGTGAACTGCAGCTTTCTTGATCCACAAAAAATGTGTTTTTGGGGTCTAAAATTAGCAAACTATAGCATGTAAAAACACAATACCAATTGATCAAATTCCCCAGCTAGAATTGCCACAAGGAGCAACCTAGAGAGTCCACAGGCTATGCTGTTGGTGGACTTGTTAGTTTGCGCTTGCAGAGGTGAGTGCATCTATAACATGAACATGACCAATTGTTCATGCGTTAGACTGAAGATCTAAGGCAGAACAGTTGAAACGGAGTTCCGGTTAGCATCTTTCAGGTGTTCTTTACGCTGCTAGGCTCAGGTCCTCTGAAAGTTCAAGTAATGGCTTCCATCTGACATTGTGACATCATGGTGTAAAATGAGAGTTTCTTGTCATTGTTACGCTGCTGAAAGTGTAATGTCTTTCTTTTTCATCTGACATTGTGACATCAGTGTTACATTAAAGTTGCTTGTCATTGCACATGACAGTAGGTTGTCATAAGACAAGGCTGCATGAAGTGTGAACTGCAGCTTTCTTGGATCCACAAAAATGTGTTTTTGGGGAATGCGGGCATCGATCCCACTACCTATAGCATGCTAAGCAAACACAATACCAATTGATCAAATTCCCCAGCTGTTTGGAATTGCCACAAGGAGCAACCAAGAGTGTCCAGTCTTGTCAGGCTATGCTGTTGGTGGACTTGTTAGTTTGCGCTCCAGCACTTGCAGAGGCTCGGTGCATCTCAACAATTGTGCTCTGTAGCCAGCGGCCGGTTAGCTCAGTTGGTTAGAGTGTGTGATACGCTGCTCTCTGAAAGTAAGTAATGTCTTTCTTTTTCATCTGACATTGTGACATCAGTGTTACATGAGAGTTTCTTGTCATTGTTACATGACAGTTTCTTGTCATTGTTTACATGACAGTAGGTTGTCGTAAGACAAGGCTGCATGAAGTGTGAACTGGAGTTTTCTTGGATCCATAAAACAATGTGCTTTTGGAGAATGTGGGCATCGATCCCACTACCTCACGCGTGCAAAGCATTTGAGCTAATTCCCCAGCCGTTTGGAATTTCCACAAGAAGCAACCAAGAGGGTCCAGTCTTGTCAGGCTGTGCTGTTGGTGGACTTGTTTGTTGATGTGCCAGCACTTGCAGAGGCTCAGTGCATTTCAACAATTGAGCAAAATAGCAAATTGCCGGTTAGTTCAGTTGGTAAGAGTGTGGTGCTAATAAGGCCAAGGTCATGGGTTCGATCCCCATACTGGCTATTATGTACATTTTGAGTGTCAAAATTACGAGTCACATGCATGTGAATTGTCAAGGGTGCCACAGAATTATGTTGAGTGAATTTCCGGAATAGCTCAGTTGGGAGAGCGTTGGACTGAAGATCTAAAGGTCCCTGGTTCGATCCCGGGTTTCGGTATCTTTATTTGTTCTTTCTTTATGCTCTGGCTTCAAGGAACCTTTCCACAGCTTTGTTTGTGGGCCTCAATGGTGTGTGCTACGCTGCTCCTCTGAAAGTAAGTAATGTCTTGCTTTTTCATCTGACATTTTGACATCAGTGTTACATTAAAGTTGCTTGTCATTGCTACATGACAGTAGGTTGTCATAAGACAAGGCTGCATGAAGTGTGAACTGCAGCTTTCTTGGATCCACAAAAAAATGTGTTTTTGGGGAATGCGGGCATCGATCCCACTACCTATAGCATGCTATGCAAACACAATACCAATTGATCAAATTCCCCAGCTGTTTGGAATTGCCACAAGGAGCAACCAAGAGTGTCCAGTCTTGTCAGGCTATGCTGTTGGTGGACTTGTTAGTTTGCGCTCCAGCACTTGCAGAGGCTCGGTGCATCTCAACAATTGTGCTCTGTAGCCAGCGGCCGGTTAGCTCAGTTGGTTAGAGTGTGTGATACGCTGCTCTCTGAAAGTAAGTAATGTCTTTCTTTTTCATCTGACATTGTGACATCAGTGTAAAATGAGAGTTTCTTGTCATTGTTACATGACAGTTTCTTGTCATTGTTTACATGACAGTAGGTTGTCGTAAGACAAGGCTGCATGAAGTGTGAACTGCAGCTTTCTTGGATCCACAAAAAAATGTGTTTTTGGGGAATGCGGGCATCGATCCCACTACCTATAGCATGCTAAGCAAACACAATACCAATTGATCAAATTCCCCAGCTGTTTGGAATTGCCACAAGGAGCAACCAAGAGTGTCCAGTCTTGTCAGGCTATGCTGTTGGTGGACTTGTTAGTTTGCGCTCCAGCACTTGCAGAGGCTCGGTGCATCTCAACAATTGTGCTCTGTAGCCAGCGGCCGGTTAGCTCAGTTGGTTAGAGTGTGTTGCTCTCTGAAAGTAAGTAATGTCTTTCTTTTTCATCTGACATTGTGACATCAGTGTTACATGAGAGTTTCTTGTAATTGTTACATGACAGTTTCTTGTCATTGTTTACATGACAGTAGGTTGTCGTAAGACAAGGCTGCATGAAGTGTGAACTGGAGTTTTCTTGGATCCATAAAACAATGTGCTTTTGGAGAATGTGGGCATCGATCCCACTACCTCACGCTGCAAAGCATTTGAGCTAATTCCCCAGCCATTTGGAATTTCTGCAAGAAGCAACCAAGAGGGTCCAGTCTTGTCAGGCTGTGCTGTTGGTGGACTTGTTTGTTGACGTGCCAGCACTTGCAGAGGCTCGGTGCATTTCAACAATTGAGCAGAATAGTAAATGGCAGGTTATCTCAGTTGGTTAGAGTGTGATGCTAATAACGCCAAGGTCATGGGTTCGATCCCCATACTGGCTATTATGTACATTTTGAGTGTCAAAATTACGAGTCACATGCATGTGAATTGTCAAGGGTGCCAGAGAATTATGTTGAGTGAATTGCCGGAATAGCTCAGTTGGGAGAGCGTTAGACTGAAGATCTAAAGGTCCCTGGTTCGATCCCGGTTTTCGGCATCTTTATTTGTTCTTTCTTTATGCTCTGGCTTCAAGGAACCTTTCCACAGCTTTGTTTGTGGGCCTCAATGGTGTGTGCTACGCTGCTCCTCTGAAAGTAAGTAATGTCTTGCTTTTTCATCTGACATTTTGACATCAGTGTTACATTAAAGTTGCTTGTCATTGCTACATGACAGTAGGTTGTCATAAGACAAGGCTGCATGAAGTGTGAACTGCAGCTTTCTTGGATCCACAAAAAAATGTGTTTTTGGGGAATGCGGGCATCGATCCCACTACCTATAGCATGCTAAGCAAACACAATACCAATTGATCAAATTCCCCAGCTGTTTGGAATTGCCACAAGGAGCAACCAAGAGTGTCCAGTCTTGTCAGGCTATGCTGTTGGTGGACTTGTTAGTTTGCGCTCCAGCACTTGCAGAGGCTCGGTGCATCTCAACAATTGTGCTCTGTAGCCAGCGGCCGGTTAGCTCAGTTGGTTAGAGTGTGTGATACGCTGCTCTCTGAAAGTAAGTAATGTCTTACTTTTTCATCTGACATTGTGACATCAGTGTTAAATGGGAGTTTCTTGTCATTGTTACATGACAGTTTCTTGTCATTGTTTACATGACAGTAGGTTGTCGTAAGACAAGGCTGCATGAAGTGTGAACTGGAGTTTTCTTGGATCCATAAAACAATGTGCTTTTGGAGAATGTGGGCATCGATCCCACTACCTCACGCGTGCAAAGCATTTGAGCTAATTCCCCAGCCGTTTGGAATTTCCACAACAAGCAACTAAGAGGGTCCAGTCTTGTCAGGCTATGCTGTTTGGTGGACTTGTTTGTTGATGTGCCAGCACTTGCAGAGCTCAGTGCATTTAAACAATTGAGCAAAATAGCAAATGGCTGGTTAGCTCAGTTGGTTAGAGTGTGGTGCTAATAAGCCAAGGTCATGGGTTTGATCCCCATACTGGCTATTATGTACATTTTGAGTGTCAAAATTACGAGTCACATGCATGTGTGTCAAGGGTGCCACAGAATTTTGTTGATTGAATTGCGGAATAGCTCAGTTGGGAGAGCGTTAGACTGAAGATCTAAAGGTCCCTTGTTCAATCCCGGGTTTCGGCAGCGTCTTTATTTGTTCTTTCTTTATGCTCTGGCTTCAAGGAACCTTTCCACAGCTTTGTTTGTGGGCCTCAATGGTGTGTGCTACGCTGCCCTCTGAAAGTAGTAATGTCTTGCTTTTTTCATCTGACATTTTGACATCAGTGTTACATTAAAGTTGCTTGTCATTGCTACATGACAGTAGGTTGTCATAAGACAAGGGCTGCATGAAGTGTGAACTGCAGCTTTCTTGGATCCACAAAAAAAATGATCCCACTACATTTACATTTACATTACATTTAAGTTTTATCCAGAGGACTTACAAATTGGTGCATACATCTTATGACAACCGGCCACTTGCATCTAAATCGATTACTTACCCTTACTTATCCCACTACCTATAGCATGCTAAGCAAAACACAATACCAATTGATTAAATTCCCCAGCTGTTTGGAATTGCCACAAGGAGCAACCAAGAGTGTCCAGTCTTGTCAGGCTATGCTGTTGATGGACTTGAGTAGTTTTGCGGCTCAGCACTTGCAGAGGCTCGGTGCATCTCAACAATTGTGCTCTGTAGCCAGCGGCCGGTTAGCTCAGTTGGTTAGAGTGTGTGATACGCTGCTCTCTGAAAGTAAGTAATGTCTTTCTTTTTCATCTGACATTGTGACATCAGTGTTACATGAGAGTTTCTTGTCATTGTTACATGACAGTTTCTTGTCATTGTTTACATACCTTAAGGGAAGAATTCGGCAGTACCTGTATGGTTAGTGAGAAAGTCCATATTGCAAATGTACGGTCCCTTACTAGACGTCCGAAATCGTTTGTAAAATTCGCGGACGGCGTCGGGCCGAGCGGCAGGGCCGGACCTACCAGGAAGTCATCAAATGAACGTTGTCGGACATTCGGTTTCCGTTTTACAAAAATAATAAGATTTATGTCATTTTTCCCATGTCCCGGAAATTCCCACAAGAGGGCATAAGCAATCATATGGCTATTGCTACAAAACATCACGATTCACGACGGGGCCTTATCTCGAAAACTGAAAATATTTAGAAGCCGAAACTTCGGTGAGCGTAGGGGCGGCATAATGGGCAGTTGGCCCCGAACAAGATGGCGTCTAGGCCTCAACGGTTTTTGAGTTATGGCCA
>NW_026288568.1:0-22755 GCF_023373465.1 Oncorhynchus keta
TGTCAGAAGCAGGTCTGGTGTATCTGGGGAAGCAGGTCTGATGTATCTGGGGAAGCAGCAACACCCCTCTATGTCAGAAGCAGGTCTGGTGTATCTGGGGGAAGCAGGTCTGATGTATCTGGGGAAGCAGCAACACTCCTCTATGTCAGAAGCAGGTCTGTTGTATCTGGGGAAGCAGGTCTGATGTATCTGGGGGAAGCAGCAACACCCCTCTATGTCAGAAGCAGGTCTGTTGTATCTGGGGAAGCAGGTCTGGTGTATCTGGGGGAAGCAGGTCTGGTGTATCTGGGGAAGCAGGTCTGGTGTATCTGGGGAAGCAGGTCTGGTGTATCTGGGGAAGCAGGTCTGGTGTATCTGGGGAAGCAGCAACACCCCTCTATGTCAGAAGCAGGTCTGGTATCTGGGGGAAGCAGGTCTGGTGTATCTGGGGAAGCAGGTCTGGTGTATCTGGGGGAAGCAGCAACACCCTCTATGTCAGAAGCAGGTCTGATGTATCTGGGGAAGCAGGTCTGGTGTATCTGGGGGAAGCAGGTCTGATGTATCTGGGGAAGCAGCAACACCCCTCTATGTCAGAAGCAGGTCTGATGTATCTGGGGAAGCAGGTCTGGTGTATCTGGGGAAGCAGCAACACCCCTCTATGTCAGAAGCAGGTCTGATGTATCTGGGGAAGCAGGTCTGGTGTATCTGGGGGAAGCAGCAACACTACTCTATGTCAGAAGCAGGTCTGTTGTATCTGGGGAAGCAGGTCTGGTGTATCTGGGGAAGCAGCAACACCCCTCTATGTCAGAAGCAGGTCTGGTGTATCTGGGGAAGCAGCAACACTACTCTATGTCAGAAGCAGGTCTGTTGTATCTGGGGAAGCAGGTCTGGTGTATCTGGGGGAAGCAGCAACACTCCTCTATGTCAGAAGCAGGTCTGTTGTATCTGGGGAAGCAGGTCTGGTGTATCTGGGGGAAGCAGCAACACCCCTCTATGTCAGAAGCAGGTCTGGTGTATCTGGGGAAGCAGCAACACCCCTCTATGTCAGAAGCAGGTCTGGTGTATCTGGGGAAGCAGCAACACCCCTCTATGTCAGAAGCAGGTCTGATGTATCTGGGGAAGCAGCAACACCCTCTATGTCAGAAGCAGGTCTGATGTATCTGGGGAAGCAGCAACACCCCTCTATGTCAGAAGCAGGTCTGATGTATCTGGGGAAGCAGGTCTGATGTATCTGGGGAAGCAGCAACACCCCTCTATGTCAGAAGCAGGTCTGGTGTATCTGGGGAAGCAGGTCTGGTGTATCTGGGGAAGCAGCAACACCCCTCTATGTCAGAAGCAGGTCTGGTGTATCTGGGGAAGCAGCAACACCCCTCTATGTCAGAAGCAGGTCTGGTGTATCTGGGGAAGCAGCAACACCCCTCTATGTCAGAAGCAGGTCTGATGTATCTGGGGAAGCAGCAACACCCCTCTATGTCAGAAGCAGGTCTGATGTATCTGGGGAAGCAGCAACACCCTCTATGTCAGAAGCAGGTCTGTTGTATCTGGGGGAAGCAGGTCTGATGTATCTGGGGGAAGCAGCAACACCCCTCTATGTCAGAAGCAGGTCTGGTGTATCTGGGGGAAGCAGGTCTGGTGTATCTGGGGGAAGCAGGTCTGTTGTATCTGGGGGAAGCAGGTCTGATGTATCTGGGGGAAGCAGCAACACTACTCTATGTCAGAAGCAGGTCTGGTGTATCTGGGGGAAGCAGCAACACCCTCTATGTCAGAAGCAGGTCTGGTGTATCTGGGGGAAGCAGGTCTGATGTATCTGGGGGAAGCAGCAACACCCCTCTATGTCAGAAGCAGGTCTGATGCATCTGGGGGAGCAGTCTGGTATCTGGGGAAGCAGGTCTGGTGTATCTGGGGAAGCAGCAACACCCCTCTATGTCAGAAGCAGGTCTGGTGTATCTGGGGAAGCAGGTCTGATGTATCTGGGGAAGCAGGTCTGGTGTATCTGGGGGAAGCAGGTCTGATGTATCTGGGGGAAGCAGGTCTGTTGTATCTGGGGAAGCAGGTCTGATGTATCTGGGGAAGCAGCAACACCCCTCTATGTCAGAAGCAGGTCTGGTGTATCTGGGGGAAGCAGGTCTGATGTATCTGGGGAAGCAGGTCTGGTGTATCTGGGGAAGCAGGTCTGATGTATCTGGGGGAAGCAGCAACACCCCTCTATGTCAGAAGCAGGTCTGGTGTATCTGGGGGAAGCAGGTCTGTTGTATCTGGGAAGCAGGTCTGTTGTATCTGGGGGAAGCAGCAACACCCTCTAAGTGCCAGGAAGGTGGTCTGATGGTCTGTGTGGCGGGCATCTGATGTATCTGGGGGAAGCTAACACTCTATGTCAGAAGCAGGTCTGTGTGGTCTGGGGAAGCAGTGGTCTGGGGGAAGCAGGTCTGGTGTATCTGGGGGAAGCAGGTCTGGTGTATCTGGGGAAGCAGCAACACTACTCTATGTCAGAAGCAGGTCTGGTGTATCTGGGGAAGCAGGTCTGGTGTATCTGGGGGAAGCAGGTCTGATGTATCTGGGGAAGCAGGTCTGATGTATCTGGGGGAAGCAGCAACACTCCTCTATGTCAGAAGCAGGTCTGGTGTATCTGGGGGAAGCAGGTCTGGTGTATCTGGGGAAGCAGGTCTGGTGTATCTGGGGAAGCAGGTCTGGTGTATCTGGGGGAAGCAGGTCTGATGTATCTGGGGGAAGCAGGTCTGGTGTATCTGGGGGAAGCAGCAACACCCCTCTATGTCAGAAGCAGGTCTGGTGTATCTGGGGGAAGCAGCAACACCCCTCTATGTCAGAAGCAGGTCTGGTGTATCTGGGGGAAGCAGGTCTGTTGTATCTGGGGGAAGCAGGTCTGATGTATCTGGGGGAAGCAGCAACACTCCTCTATGTCAGAAGCAGGTCTGTTGTATCTGGGGGAAGCAGGTCTGTTGTATCTGGGGGAAGCAGGTCTGGTGTATCTGGGGGAAGCAGCAACACCCCTCTATGTCAGAAGCAGGTCTGGTGTATCTGGGGGAAGCAGGTCTGATGTATCTGGGGGAAGCAGCAACACTCCTCTATGTCAGAAGCAGGTCTGTTGTATCTGGGGGAAGCAGGTCTGTTGTATCTGGGGGAAGCAGGTCTGATGTATCTGGGGGAAGCAGCAACACTACTCTATGTCAGAAGCAGGTCTGGTGTATCTGGGGAAGCAGCAACACCCCTCTATGTCAGAAGCAGGTCTGATGTATCTGGGGGAAGCAGCAACACCCCTCTATGTCAGAAGCAGGTCTGATGTATCTGGGGGAAGCAGCAACACCCCTCTATGTCAGAAGCAGGTCTGATGTATCTGGGGAAGCAGGTCTGATGCATCTGGGGGAAGCAGGTCTGATGTATCTGGGGAAGCAGCAACACCCCTCTATGTCAGAAGCAGGTCTGGTGTATCTGGGGAAGCAGGTCTGATGTATCTGGGGAAGCAGGTCTGATGTATCTGGGGAAGCAGGTCTGATGTATCTGGGGAAGCAGCAACACTCCTCTATGTCAGAAGCAGGTCTGGTGTATCTGGGGAAGCAGGTCTGATGTATCTGGGGAAGCAGCAACACCCCTCTATGTCAGAAGCAGGTCTGGTGTATCTGGGGGAAGCAGCAACACCCTCTATGTCAGAAGCAGGTCTGGTGTATCTGGGGAAGCAGGTCTGATGTATCTGGGGAAGCAGCAACACCCCTCTATGTCAGAAGCAGGTCTGTTGTATCTGGGGAAGCAGGTCTGGTGTATCTGGGGAAGCAGCAACACTCCTCTATGTCAGAAGCAGGTCTGATGTATCTGGGGAAGCAGCAACACCCCTCTATGTCAGAAGCAGGTCTGGTGTATCTGGGGAAGCAGGTCTGTTGTATCTGGGGAAGCAGGTCTGTTGTATCTGGGGGAAAGCTATGTCTGGTGTATCTGGGGAAGCAGGTCTTAGTGCATTCAAAGCAGGTCCATGTATCTAGTAAGCAGCAACACCCTCTATGTCAGAAGTGCAGGTCTGGTGTATCTGGGGGGAAGCAGGTCTGGTGTATCTGGGGGAAGCAGCAACACCCTCTATGTCAGAAGCAGGTCTGGTGTATCTGGGGGAAGCAGCAACACCCTCTATGTCAGAAGCAGGTCTGTATCTGGGGAAGCAGGTCTGATGTATCTGGGGGAAGCAGGTCTGATGTATCTGGGGAAGCAGCAACACTCCTCTATGTCAGAAGCAGTCTGTTGTATCTGGGGAAGCAGGTCTGCGTATCTGGGGGAAGTCATGTCCGTCTGTATCTGGGGAAGCAGGTCTGATGTATCTGGGGGAAGCAGGTCTGGTGTATCTGGGGGAAGCAGCAACGCCTCTATGTCAGAAGCAGGTCCGTGTATCTGGGGAAGCAGGTCCGTGGAAGCATCTGTCTGGGAAACAGGTCAGTTGTATCTGGGGAAGCAGGCCTGCAGCTTCTGAAACACAGGTGTATCTGGGAAGCCCAGGTCTGGTGTATCTGGGGAAGCAGGTCTGTTGTATCTCTGGGGAAGCTTGAGTCTGGTGTATCTGGGGGAAAGTAACTTGCCTCTATGTCGAAGCAGGTCTGATGTATCTGGGGGAAGCAACACTCCTCTATGTCAGAAGCAGGTCTGATGTATCTGGGGGAAGCAGGTCTGATGTATCTGGGGAAACAGCAACACCCCTCTATGTCAGAAGCAGGTCTGTTGTATCTATGTCTGGTGTATCTTAAGCAGGTCTAGTGTATCTGGGGAAGCAGCAACACCCCTGTTGTAGTCTGGTGTATCTGGGAAGCAGGTCTGATGTATCTGGGGGGAAGCAGGTCTGTTGTCTGGGGAAGCAGGTCTGATGTATCTGGGGGAAGGGCAACACTCCCTGTTGTCAGAAGCAGGTCTGTTGTATCTGGGGGAAGCAGCAACACCCTCTATGTCAGAAGCAGGTCTGGTGTCTGGGGAGCAGGTCTGATGTATCTGTAAAGCAGCAACACTCCCTCTCTATGTCAGAAGCAGGTCTGTTGTATCTGGGGAAGCAGGTCTGTTGTATCTGGGGAAGCAGCAGCACCCCTGTATCTGGGGAAGCAGGTAACTGTTGTATCTGGGGAAGCAGGTCTGATGTATCTGCAGCAACACCCCTCTCTGTGGAAGCAGGTCTGATGTATCTGGGGAAGCAGGTCTGGTGTATCTGGGGGAAGCAGGTCTGATGTATCTGGGAAGCAGCAACACAGGTCCCTCCCAGGGAAGCAGGTCTACAGGTGTCAGAAGCAGGTCTGATGTATCTGGGGGAAACAGCAACACTCCTCTATGTCAGAAGCAGGTCTGGTGATCTGGGAAGTATCTGGGGGAAGCAGGTCTGGTGTATCTGGGGGAAGCAGGTCTGATGTATCTGGGGGAAGCAGCAACACCCTCTATGTCAGAAGCAGGTATCTCTGGTGTATCTGGGGGAAGCAGGTCTGTTGTATCTGGGGAAGCAGGTCTGATGTATCTGGGGGAAGCAGCAACACTCCTCTATGTCAGAAGCAGGTCTGGTGTATCTGGGGAAGCAGGTCTGTGTATCTGGGGGAAGCAGGTCTGGTGTATCTGGGGGAAGCAGGTCTGGTGTTGGGGGGAAGCAGGTCTGATCTGGGGGAAGCAGGTCTGTATCTGGGGAAGCAGGTCTGATGTATCTGGGGGAAGCAGCAACACCCCTCTATGTCAGAAGCAGGTCTGGTGTATGGGGGGAAGCAGGTCTGATGTATCTGGGGGAAGCAGCAACACTCCTCTATGTCAGAAGCAGGTCTGTTGTATCTGGGGAAGCAGGTATCTGGGGAAGCATGTATCTGGGGAAGCAGCAACACCCCTCTATGTCAGAAGCAGGTCTGTGTGGGGAAGCAGGTCTGGGGGAAGCAGGTCTGATTATCTGGGGGAAGCAGCAACACTCCTCTATGTCAGAAGCAGGTCTGTTGTATCTGGGGAAGCAGGTCTGTTGTATCTGGGGAAGCAGGTCTGGTGTATCTGGGCAACACCCCTCTATGTCAGAAGCAGGTCTGGTGTATCTGGGGAAGCAGCAACACCCCTCTATGTCAGAAGCAGGTCTGATGTATCTGGAAGCAGCAACACCCCTCTATGTCAGAAGCAGGTCTGATGTATCTGGGGAAGCAGGTCTGATGTATCTGGGGGAAGCAGGTCTGTATCTGGGGGAAGCAGCAACACCCCTCTATGTCAGAAGCAGGTCTGGTGTATCTGGGGAAGCAGGTCTGATGTATCTACAGGGGAAGCAGGTCTGATGTATCTGGGGAAGCAGGTCTGATGTATCTGGGGGAAGCAGCAACCTCCTCTATGTCAGAAGCAGGTCTGGTGTATCTGGGGAAGCAGGTCTGATGTATCTGGGGAAGCAGCAACACCCCTCTATGTCAGAAGCAGGTCTGGTGTATCTGGGGAAGCAGGTCTGATGTATCTGGGGAAGAAGCAGCAACACCCCTCTATGTCAGAAGCAGGTCTGGTGTATCTGGGGAAGCAGGTCTGATGTATCTGGGGGAAGCAGGTCTGGTGTATCTGGGGAAGCAGGTCTGATGTATCTGGGAAGCAGCAACACTCCTCTATGTCAGAAGCAGGTCTGGTGTATCTGGGGAAGCAGGTCTGGTGTATCTGGGGGAAGCAGGTCTGTTGTATCTGGGGAAAGGTCTGTTGTATCAGGTAACACCCCTCTATGTCAGAAGCAGGTCTGGTGTATCTGGGGAAGCAGGTCTGATGTATCTGGGGGAAGCAGGTCTGGTGTATCTGGGGGAAGCAGCAACACTCCTCTATGTCAGAAGCAGGTCTGGTGTATCTGGGAAGCAGGTCTGGTGTATCTGGGGGAAGCAGGTCTGGTGTATCTGGGGGAAGCAGGTCTGGTGTATCTGGGGAAACAGCAACACTGCTCTATGTCAGAAGCAGGTCTGGTGTATCTGGGGAAGCAGGTCTATGGAAGCAGGTCTGATGTATCTGGGGAAGCAGGTCTGATGTATCTGGGGGAAGCAGCAACACTCCTCTATGAAAGCAGGTCTGGTGTATCTGTCATCTGGGGAAGCAGGTCTGGTGTATCTGGGGGAAGCAGGTCTGGTGTATCTGGGGAAGCAGGTCTGATGTATCTGGGGAAGCAGGTCTGATGTATCTGGGGGAAGCAGCAACACTCCTCTATGTCAGAAGCAGGTCTGATGTATCTGGGGAAGCAGCAACACCCCTCTATGTCAGAAGCAGGTCTGGTGTATCTCAGAAGGCTGGTGGTCTGCAGGTCTGATGTATCTGGGGAAGCAGCAACACTCCTCTATGTCAGAAGCAGGTCTGTTGTATCTGGGGGAAGCAGGTGTTGTATCTGGGGAAACACACTCCTCTATGTCAGAAGCAGGTCTGGTGTATCTGGGAAGCAGGTCTTTGTATCTGGGCCAGACCCCTCTATGTCAGAAGCAGGTCTGTTGTATCTGGGGAAGCAGGTCTGGTGTATCTGGGGAAGCAGGTCTGGTGTATCTGGGGAAGCAGGTCTGATGTATCTGGGGGAAACTTAGGTCTGATGTATCTGGGGGAAGCAGGTCTGATGTATCTGGGGAAGCAGGTCTGTTGTATCTGGGGAAGCAGGTCTGATGTATCTGGGGGAAGCAGCAACACTCCTCTATGTCAGAAGCAGGTCTGATGTATCTGGGGGAAGCAGGTCTGATGTATCTGGGGAAGCAGCAGCACCCCCTCTATGTAGAAGCAGGTCTGTTGTATCTGGGGAAGCAGGTCTGGTGTATCTGGGGGAAGCAGGTCTGGTGTATCTGGGGGAAGCAGCAACACTCCTCTATGTCAGAAGCCCAGGTCTGGTGTATCTGGGAAGCAGGTCTGATGTATCTGGGGGAAGGTCTGGTGTATCAGCAGGACACCCCAGGGGAAGCAGGTCTGATGTCAGAACTTAGGTCTGGTGTATCTGGGGGAAGCAGGTCTGATGTATCTGTATCTGGGAAGCAGGTCTGTTGTATCTGGGGAAGCAGGTCCCTCTATGTATCAGAAGCAGGTCTGTTGTATCTGGAAACAGGTCTGATGTATCTGGGGAAGCAGCGCTCCTCTATGTCAGAAGCAGGTCTGGTGTATCTGGAAGCAGGTCTGATGTATCTGAGGGGAAGCAGCAACACCCCTCTATGTCAGGTCTGATGTATCTGGGGAAGCAGGTCTGGTGTATCTGACAGCAACACCCCTCTATGTCAGAAGCAGGTCTGATGTATCTGGGGAAGCAGGTCTGGTGTATCTGGGGAAGCAGCAACACCCCTCTATGTCAGAAGCAGGTCTGGTGTATCTGGGGGAAGCAGCAACACTACTCTATGTCAGAAGCAGGTCTGTTGTATCTGGGGGGAAGCAGGTCTGGTATCTGGGGGAAGCAGCAACACTCTATGTCAGAAGCAGGTCTGGTGTATCTGGGGGAAGCAGCAACACTACTCTATATGTCAGAAGCATAGGTCTGTTGTATCTGGGGGAAGCAGGTCTGGTGTATCTGGGGAAAGCAGCAACACCCTCTATGTCAGAAGCAGGTCTGGTGTATCTGGGGAAGCAGCAACACCCCTCTATGTCAGAAGCAGGTCTGATGTATCTGGGGGAAGCAGCAACACCCCCTATGTCAGAAGCAGGTCTATGTATCTGGGGGAAGCAGGTCTCTATGTCAGAAGCAGGTCTTGGGGAAGCAGGTCTGGTGTATCTGGGGGCAGCAACACCCCCTCTATGTCAGAAGCAGGTCTGATGTATCTGGGGGAAGCAGGTCTGGTGTATCTCTATGGAAGCAGGTCTGGTGTATCTGGGGGAAGCAGCAACACTACTCTATGTCAGAAGCAGGTCTGTGTATCTGGGGGAAGCAGGTCTGATGTATCTGGGGGAAGCAGGTCAGAAGCTTAGGTCTGATGTATCTGGGGAAGCAGGTCTGATGTATCTGGGGGAAGCAGGCTGTTTATCTCTGGGAAGCAGCAGCACTCCTCTATGTCAAGCAGGTCTATTTGTATCTGGGAAGCAGGTCTGATGTATCTGGGGGAAGCAGGTCTGGTGTATCTGGGGAAGCAGGTCTGGTGTATCTGGGGAAGCAGGTCTGGTGTATCTGGGGGAAGCAGGTCTGGTGTATCTGGGAAGCAGCAACACTCCTCTATGTCAGAAGCAGGTCTGTTGTATCAGGGGGGAAGCAGGTCTGATGTATCTGGGGAAGCAGTATCTGGGGAAGCAGGTCTGGTGTCTGGGGAAGCAGGTCTGTTGTATCTGGGGAAGCAGGTCTGTTGTATCTGGGGAAGCAGGTCTGGTGTATCTGGGGAAGCAGGTCTGATGTATCTGGGGAAGCAGGTCTGGTGTATCTGTCTGATGTATATCTGGGGAAGCAGGTCTGGTGTATCTGGGGAAGCAGCAACACTCCTCTATGTCAGAAGCAGGTCTGATGTATCTGGGGGAAGCAGGTCTGGTGTCTGGGGAAGCAGGTCTTTGTATCTGGGGAAGCAGGTCTGGTGTATCTGGGGAAGCAGGTCTGATGTATCTGGGGAAGCAGGTCTGATGTATCTGGGGGAAGCAGGTCTGTTGTATCTGGGGGAAGCAGCAACACTCCTCTATGTCAGAAGCAGGTCTGGTGTATCTGGGGAAGCAGGTCTGATGTATCTGGGGAAGCAGCAGCACCCCTCTATGTCAGAAGCAGGTCTGATGTATCTGGGGGAAGCAGGTCTGGTGTATCTGGGGAAGCAGCAACACCCCTCTATGTCAGAAGCAGGTCTGATGTATCTGGGGAAGCAGGTCTGGTGTATCTGGGGAAGCAGCAACACCCCTCTATGTCAGAAGCAGGTCTGGTGTATCTGGGGAAGCAGCAACACTACTCTATGTCAGAAGCAGGTCTGTTGTATCTGGGGGAAGCAGGTCTGGTGTATCTGGAAGCAGCAACACCCCTCTATGTCAGAAGCAGGTCTGGTGTATCTGGGGAAGCAGCAACACTACTCTATGTCAGAAGCAGGTCTGTTGTATCTGGGGGAAGCAGGTCTGGATGTATCTGGGGGAAGCAGCAACACCCTCTATGTCAGAAGCAGGTCTGGTGTATCTGGGGGAAGCAGGTCTGATGTATCTGGGGAAGCAGCAACACCCCTCTATGTCAAGCAGGTCTGATGTATCTGGGGGAAGCAGCAACACCCCTCTATGTCAGAAGCAGGTCTGATGTATCTGGGGGAAGCAGGTCTGATGTATCTGGGGAAGCAGCAACACCCCTCTATGTCAGAAGCAGGTCTGATGTATCTGGGGGAAGCAGGTCTGGTGTATCTGGGGAAGCAGCAACACCCCCTATGTCAGAAGCAGGTCTGGTGTATCTGGGCAGCAACACCCCTCTATGTCAGAAGCAGGTCATCTGGGGAAGCAGGTCTGGTGTATCTGGGGGAAGCAGGTCTGATGTATCTGGGGGGCAGCAACACCCCTCTATGTCAGAAGCAGGTCTGATGTATCTGGGGAAGCAGGTCTGATGTATCTGATGTATCTGGGGAAGCAGCAACACTCCTCTATGTCAGAAGCAGGTCTGATGTATCTGGGGAAGCAGGTCTGATGTATCTGGGGGAAGCAGTGTATCTGGGGGAAGCAGGTCTGATGTATCTGGGGGAAGCAGCAACACCTCTCAAGCAGGTGTCAGAAGCAGGTCTGATGTATCTGGGGAAGCAGGTCTGGTGTATCTGGGGGAAGCAGGTCTGATGTATCTGGGGAAGCAGGTCTGAAGCATGTATCTGGGGGAAGGTCTGGTGTATCTGGGGAAGCAACACTCCTCTATGTCAGAAGCAGGTCTGATGTATCTGGGGGAAGCAGGTCTGATGTATCTGGGGGAAGCAGGTCTGGTGTATCTGGGGAAGCAGTTGTATCTGATGTATCTGGGGGAAGCAGTCGTATCTGTCAGAAGCAGGTCTGTGTATCTGGGGAAGCAGGGTGTATCTGGGGAAGCAGGTCTGATGTATCTGGGGAAGCAGCAACACTCCTCTATGTCAGAAGCAGTATCTGGGGGAAGCAGGTCTGGTGTATCTGGGGGAAGCAGGTCTGGTGTATCTGGGGGAAGCAGCAACACCCCTCTATGTCAGAAGCAGGTCTGGTGTATCTGGGGGAAGCAGGTCTGGTGTATCTGGGGGAAGCAGGTCTGGTGTATCTGGGGGAAGCAGGTCTGATGTATCTGGGGGAAGCAGCAACACCCCTCTATGTCAGAAGCAGGTCTGTTGTATCTGGGGGAAGCAGGTCTGGTGTATCTGGGGGAAGCAGGTCTGGTGTATCTGGGGGAAGCAGGTCTGGTGTATCTGGGGGAAGCAGGTCTGGTGTATCTGGGGGAAGCAGCAACACTCCTCTATGTCAGAAGCAGGTCTGTTGTATCTGGGGGAAGCAGGTCTGGTGTATCTGGGGGAAGCAGGTCTGTTGTATCTGGGGGAAGCAGGTCTGATGTATCTGGGGAAGCAGGTCTGGTGTATCTGGGGGCAGATGTCAGAAGCAGGTCTGTTGTATCTGGGGGAAGCAGGTCTGTATCTGTATCTGGGGAAGCAGGTCTGTATCTGGGGAAGCAGGTCTGGTGTATCTGGGGAAGCAGGTCTGATGTATCTGGGGAAGCAGGTCTGATGTATCTGGGGAAGCAGGTCTGATGTATCTGGGGAAGCAGGTCTGATGTATCTGGGGGAAGCAGCAACACCCCTCTATGTCAGAAGCAGGTCTGGTGTATCTGGGGGAAGCAGGAAGCAGGAGGAGGTGAATAATTGTGTACATGGATAATGTCTCTCCTGATGAGGGGATGATATCTGCACCTGCATCATTTACATACACAATCTCTCCCCCTCCTCAATCTCTCTCCCCTCCTCAATCTCTCCCCACATCTCAATCTCTCTCCCCTCCTAAATCTCTCCCCGTCCTAAGTCTCTCTCGCCACACCTCAATTCTCCCCCGTCCTAAATCTCTCTCCCCTTCTCAATCTCTCTCCACACCTCAATCTCTCCCCCACCTCAATCTCTCTCCCCACACCTCAATCTCTCTCCCACACCTCAATCTCTCTCCCCACACCTCAATCTCTCCCCTCCTCAATCTCTCTCCCACACCTCAATTTCTCTCCCCCTCCTAAATCTCTCTCCCTCCTAAATCTCTCTCCCCTCCTCAATCTCTCTCCCCACATCCCAATCTCTCCCCACATCCCAATCTCTCCCCTCCTAAATCTCTCCCTCCTCAATCTCTCTCCCCTCCTCAATCTCTCTCCCCTCCTCAATCTCTCTCACCACACCTCACTCTCTCCCCTCCTCAATCTCTCTCCCCTCCTCAATCTCTCTCCCCCTCCTCAATCTCTCTCCCCACACCTCAATCTCTCTCCCCACATCTCAATCTCTCCCCCCACCTCAATCTCTCTCCCCACATCTCAATCTCTCCCCCCTCCTCAATCTCTCTCCCCACATCTCAATCTCTCCCCCCTCCTCAATCTCTCCCCCTTCTCAATCTCTCTCCCCCTCCTAAATCTCTCCCCCCTCCTCAATCTCTCTCCCCACACCTAAATCTCTCCCCCCTCCTCAATCTCTCTCCCCACATCTCAATCTCTCCCCCCTCCTCAATCTCTCCCCCCTCCTCAATCTCTCTCCCCACATCTCAATCTCTCCCCCCTCCTCAATCTCTCCCCCTCCTCAATCTCTCTCCCCCCTCCTCAATCTCTCTCCCCCCTCCTCAATCTCTCTCCCCACACCTCAATCTCTCCCCCCTCCTCAATCTCTCTCCCCACATCTCAATCTCTCCCCTCCTCAATCTCTCCCCCTCCTCAATCTCTCTCCCCACATCTCAATCTCTCCCCCTCCTCAATCTCTCCCCCTCCTCAATCTCTCTCCCCCTCCTCAATCTCTCTCCCACATCTCAATCTCTCCCCACATCCCAATCTCTCCCCACACCTCAATCTCTCTCCCCTCCTCAATCTCTCTCCCCTCCTCAATCTCTCTCCCCACACCTCAATCTCTCCCCCCTCCTCAATCTCTCTCCCCACATCTCAATCTCTCCCCCCTCCTCAATCTCTCTCCCCACACCTCAATCTCTCTCCCCTCCTCAATCTCTCTCCCCACACCTCAATCTCTCTCCCCACACCTCAATCTCTCTCCCCACATCTCAATCTCTCCCCACATCCCAATCTCTCTCCCCACACCTCAATCTCTCTCCCCTCCTCAATCTCTCTCCCCACTCCTCAATCTCTCTCCCCACACCTCAATCTCTCTCCCCACACCTCAATCTCTCCCCCCTCCTCAATCTCTCTTCCCACATCTGAATCTCTCCCCCCACACTTCAATCTCTCTCCCCACACCTCAATCTCTCTCCCCACACCTCAATCTCTCTCCCCACATCTCAATCTCTCCCCACATCCCAATCTCTCTCCCCACACCTCAATCTCTCTCCCCTCCTCAATCTCTCTCCCCACTCCTCAATCTCTCTCCCCACACCTCAATATCTCTCCCCACACCTCAATCTCTCCCCCCTCCTCAATCTCTCTTCCCACATCTCAATCTCTCCCCCCTCCTCAATCTCTTTTTGAAGTTTGAGTTCGAACTACAAGCTGAGAAGAATCCTGATGAAATAGTATGATTATAGATCATATTAAATAGATCATATCTTACTTTCTTACGTCCAGATGCATTTTAGCTGGGAAAAAAAGGAATTAGTTTGTGATTATAAATGAATTAGTTTGTGATTATAAATGAATTAGTTTGTGATTATAAATGAATTAGTTTGTGATTATAAAGGAATTAGTTTGTGATTATAAATGAATTAGTTTGTGATTATAAATGAATTAGTTTGTGATTATAAATGAATTAGTTTGTGATTATAAATGAAGGGTAAATTCCCTTTCAGGCCTGCCTCCATACCTCTGACTGATGACACGTTTTCCTCTCCTCCAATTATCCTCTCTTCTCATCCCTCCCTCCCTCCATCCCTCCCTCCATCCTTCTATCCCTCTAGCCATTCTTTCATCCCTCTATCCCTCCATCCCTCCCTCTAGACATTCTTTCATCCTTCCTTCCTTCCTTCCTTCCTTCCTTCCTTCCTTCCTTCCTTCCTTCCTTCCTTCCTTCCTTCCTTCCTTCCTTTCCTCCCTCCCTCTGTCCCTCCCTCGATCCCTCCCTCTGTCCCTCCCTCGATCCCTCCTCTGTCCCTCCTTCCATCCCTCCCTACTGTATATCCCTCCTTCCATCCCTCCATCCATCCCTATTGTATATCTCTCTGGACTACAGTTATTAAAAACACCTTATTAATTCACCCAAACCAACTCATTCTAATACAGTGTGAAATAACACTAGTATGTGAGAACAATATTTTCTGTGTCGTTATAATAAGGTTGGTAGCGACTTGAACACACAATGCAGTAATCTCTATGGGCTGGCTGGCTAGCTGGTTAGCTGGTTAGCTGGCTAGCTGGTTAGCTGGCTGGCTATCTGGTTAGCTGGTTAGCTGGTTAGCTGGCTGGCTAGCTGGTTAGCTGGTTAGCTGGCTAGCTGGTTAGCAGGCTAGCTGGTTAGCTGGTTAGCTGGTTAGCTGGTTAGCTGGTTAGCAGGCTAGCTGGTTAGCAGGCTAGCTGGTTAGCTGGCTAGCTGGCTACACACTATAATACCAAAGTCAATATCAGTGTTTAACAAAGCTAGTTAGCTATAAAAATCGCCTAAACAAACTGCACTATCAATTCAGAAGTCTCCAATCTCACCATGTTCAACCTGCAGAACGATGTGCCTCGCGGAGTAGGATTCTGACATTCACAACAGCCGTGCAAAATGGGGTGGCAGGTAGCCTAGTGGTTAGAGCTTTGGGTTAGGTGGCCGGATCGAGTCCCAGAGATGACAAGGTAAAAGAAGTCTGTCGCGCTGCTCCTGAACAAGGCAGTTAAGCCCACTGTTCCCCAGTAGGAGTTCTCAGTTCTGTTCGTAACTGACTTGCCTAGTTACAGAAAGGTTTAATTAAAACATGTATAATACTGTAGCTTGCGGTAAAACGGGATCTTCTGTGCTGCCAACACTACACCATCAAACCTTCGCCTAAAACAATACTACGTTTCTCTTTGTTCGATTGTTCTGTGAATGTAGAACTTTAGGTAGGTTAATAGAGGGTAGGATTATTATCCTCCGTCTCTCTCCCTCCGTCTCTCTCCCTCCGTCTCTCTCCCTCCGTCTCTCTCCCTCAGTCTCTCTCCCTCAGTCTCTCCTCCTCAGTCTCTCTCCCTCCGTCTCTCTCCCTCAGTCTCTCTCCCTCAGTCTCTCCTCCTCAGTCTCTCTCCCTCCGTCTCTCTCCCTCCGTCTCTCTCCCTCAGTCTCTCTCCCTCCGTCTCTCACCCTCCGTCTCTCTCCCTCCGTCTCTCTCCCTCCGTCTCTCTCCCTCAGTCTCTCTCCCTCAGTCTCTCACCCTCAGTCTCTCTCCCTCAGTCTCTCCTCCTCAGTCTCTCTCCCTCCGTCTCTCTCCCTCCGTCTCTCACCCTCAGTCTCTCACCCTCAGTCTCTCTCCCTCAGTCTCTCTCCCTCCGTCTCTCTCCCTCCGTCTCTCACCCTCAGTCTCTCTCCCTCCGTCTCTCTCCCTCCGTCTCTCTCCCTCCGTCTCTCTCCCTCCGTCTCTCACCCTCAGTCTCTCTCCCTCCGTCTCTCACCCTCAGTCTCTCTCCCTCAGACTCTCTCCCTCAGTCTCTCTCCCTCAGTCTCTCTCCCTCAGTCTCTCTCCCTCAGTCTCTCACCCTCAGTCTCTCTCCCTCAGTCTCTCTCCCTCCGTCTCTCACCCTCAGTCTCTCTCCCTCAGTCTCTCTCCCTCAGTCTCTCACCCTCAGTCTCTCTCCCTCAGTCTCTCTCCCTCCGTCTCTCTCCCTCAGTCTCTCACCCTCAGTCTCTCTCCCTCCGTCTCTCTCCCTCCGTCTCTCTCCCTCCGTCTCTCACCCTCAGTCTCTCTCCCTCCGTCTCTCACCCTCAGTCTCTCACCCCTCAGTCTCTCTCCCTCAGTCTCTCTCCCTCCGTCTCTCTCCCTCCGTCTCTCACCCTCAGTCTCTCTCCCTCCGTCTCTCTCCCTCCGTCTCTCTCCCTCCGTCTCTCACCCTCAGTCTCTCTCCCTCCGTCTCTCTCCCTCAGTCTCTCTCCCTCAGTCTCTCCCTCAGTCTCTCTCCCTCTATCGCTCTCCCTGCCCCACCTTCTCTCTCTCTCTTTCTCTCGCTCTCTATTTGTTCTGCTCTGGGGCAGTTAGGGCAGACATGGGACTGTTGAAAGGTAGAGTATTTATGGGCCCTGTGGGACTGTGGGACAGATTACCTAGAGGGCGTTGGTGCTTGCCCGTCAAGGTTCTACGGGCCTCTCCCCACATCATTCTTCCTCAGCCCGTAAAACATGCTGGCATACGGACTGGCACACACCAGCAGCGGGAGCTCGGTGGATGCTGAAGGTGTTTTCCTGAAATAGTATAGACAAACTAAGGTCATACGGTATAAGGAAGTGAGGTCATACAGTATAAGGAAGTGAGGTCATACGGTATTAGGAAGTGATGTCATACGGTATAAGGAAGTGAGGTCATACAGTATAAGGAAGTGAGGTCATACAGTATAAGGAAGTGAGGTCATACGGTATTAGGAAGTGAGGTCATACGGTATAAGGAAGTGAGGTCATACGGTATAAGGAAGTGAGGACATACGTTATTAGGAAGTGAGGTCATACGGTATTAGGAAGTGAGGACATACGGTATTAGGAAGTGAGGTCATACGGTATTAGGAAGTGAGGTCATACGATATAAGGAAGTGAGGTCATACGGTATAAGGAAGTGAGGTCATACGGTATTAGGAAGTGAGGTCATACGGTATTAGGAAGTGAGGTCATACGGTATTAGGAAGTGAGGTCATACGGTATTAGGAAGTGAGGTCATACGGTATTAGGAAGTGAGGTCATACGGTATAAGGAAGTGAGGTCATACGGTATTAGGAAGTGAGGTCATACAGTATAAGGAAGTGAGGTCATACGGTATAAGGAAGTGAGGTCATACGGTATAAGGAAGTGAGGTCATACAGTATAAGGAAGTGAGGTCATACGGTATAAGGAAGTGAGGTCATACGGTATTAGGAAGTGAGGTCATACGGTATAAGGAAGTGAGGTCATACAGTATAAGGAAGTGAGGTCATACGGTATTAGGAAGTGAGGTCATACGGTATAAGGGAAGTGAGGTCATACAGTATAAGGAAGTGAGGTCATACGGTATTAGGAAGTGAGGTCATACGGTATTAGGAAGTGAGGTCATACGGTATAAGGAAGTGAGGTCATACAGTATAAGGAAGTGAGGTCATACGGTATTAGGAAGTGAGGTCATACGGTATTAGGAAGTGAGGTCATACGGTATAAGGAAGTGAGGTCATACAGTATAAGGAAGTGAGGTCATACGGTATAAGGAAGTGAGGTCATACGGTATAAGGAAGTGAGGTCATACGGTATAAGGAAGTGAGGTCATACGGTATTAGGAAGTGAGGTCATACGGTATTAGGAAGTGAGGTCATACGGTATTAGGAAGTGAGGTCATACGGTATTAGGAAGTGAGGTCATAATGTCAGGAGATCTGATACGAGCAACATTACAGATTCCTACATTTGTCTTCTGTAGACGCTGCAGTCGATCTTCTATCTCTGCTGTGTCGTCAGTAGTCTGTTCACAGTCCCAGTAGCTGAATGACAGGCGTCCTGACAGGGTCAGAGGTTAAGACAGTCCCAGTAGCTGAATGACAGGCGTCCTGACAGGGTCAGAGGTTAAAAACAGTTCCAGTAGCTGAATGACAGGCGTCCTGACAGGGTCAGAGGTTAAGACAGTCCCAGTAGCTGAATGACAGGCGTCCTGACAGGGTCAGAGGTTAAAAACAGTTCCAGTAGCTGAATGACAGGCGTCCTGACAGGGTCAGAGGTCAAGACCGTTCCAGTAGCTATTTCTGTCTGAACGTTGCCTAACCCTTCTGTGTGTGTGTGTCTGAAAGTGGACTACAGTGTGTGTGTCAGAACGTGGACTACAGTGTGTGTGTGTCAGAATGTGGACTACAGTGTGTGTGTCAGAACGTGGACTACAGTGTGTGTGTGTCAGAACGTGGACTACAGTGTGTGTGTCAGAACGTGGACTACAGTGTGTGTGTGTCAGAACGTGGACTACAGTGTGTGTGTCTGAACGTGGACTACAGTGTGTGTGTCAGAACGTGGACTACAGTGTGTGTGTGTCAGAACGTGGACTACAGTGTGTGTCAGAACGTGGACTACAGTGTGTGTGTGTCAGAACATGGACTACAGTGTGTGTGTCTGAACGTGGACTACAGTGTGTGTGTCTGAACGTGGACTACAGTGTGTGTGTCAGAATGTGGACTACAGTGTGTGTGTGTCAGAACGTGGACTATAGTGTGTGTGTGTGTGTCAGAACGTGGACTACAGTGTGTGTGTCAGAACGTGGACTACAGTGTGTGTGTCAGAACGTGGACTACAGTGTGTGTGTCAGAACGTGGACTACAGTGTGTGTGTCAGAACGTGGACTACAGTGTGTGTGTCAGAACGTGGACTACAGTGTGTGTGTGTCAGAACGTGGACTACAGTGTGTGTGTGTGTGTCAGAACGTGGACTACAGTGTGTGTGTCAGAACGTGACTACAGTGTGTGTGTCAAAACGTGGACTACAGTGTGTGTGTCAGAACGTGGACTACAGTGTGTGTGTGTCAGAACATGGACTACACTGTGTGTGTTGTAACCATGCTAACCCTCCCTCTTGTATCTCTCCTGTCTCTCCAGACCTGAGGCGGATGACGGCAGGCTTCATGGGCATGGCTGTAGCCATCATTCTGTTTGGCTGGACGATAGGTGTTCTGGGATGCTGCTGGGATAGAGGACTGATGCAGTACGTGGCAGGATTACTGTTCCTCATGGGAGGTAAGAGGACAACAGAGATACTGTTCCTCATGGGAGGTAAGAGGACAACAGAGATACTGTTCCTCATGGGAGGTAAGAGGACAACACAGATACTGTTCCTCATGGGAGGTAAGAGGACAACACAGATACTGTTCCTCGTGGGAGGTAAGAGGACAACACAGATACTGTTCCTCATGGGAGGTAAGAGGACAGCACAGATACTGTTCCTCGTGGGAGGTAAGAGGACAACACAGATACTGTTCCTCATGGGAGGTAAGAGGACAACACAGATACTGTTCCTCATGGGAGGTAAGAGGACAACACAGATACTGTTCCTCATGGGAGGTAAGAGGACAACACAGATACTGTTCCTCATGGGAGGTAAGAGGACAACACAGATACTGTTCCTCATGGGAGGTAAGAGGACAACACAGATACTGTTCCTCATGGGAGGTAAGAGGACAGCACAGATACTGTTCCTCATGGGAGGTAAGAGGACAACACAGATACTGTTCCTCATGGGAGGTAAGAGGACAACACAGATACTGTTCCTTGTGGGAGGTAAGAGGACAACACAGGTACTGTTCCTCATGGGAGGTAAGAGGACAACAGAGATACTGTATCTCATGCGAGGTAAGAGGACACCAGCTCAGGGAGGGGTTACTGTGAACGGGAATAGCACCAGCTCAAGGGGGGTTACTGTGAACGGGAATAGCACCAGCTCAGGGGGTTACTGTGAACGGGAATAGCACCAGCTCAGGGGGTTGCTGTGAACGGGAATAGCACCAGCTCAAGGGGGGTTACTGTGAACGGGAATAGCACCAGCTCAGGGGGGTTACTGTGAACGGGAATAGCACCAGCTCAGGGGGTTGCTGTGAACGGGAATAGCACCAGCTCAAGGGGGGTTACTGTGAACGGGAATAGCACCAGCTCAGGGGGTTACTGTGAACGGGAATAGCACCAGCTCAGGGGGTTACTGTGAACGGGAATAGCACCAGCTCAGGGGGTTACTGTGAACGGGAATAGCACCAGCTCAGGGGTTACTGTGAACGGGAATAGAACCAGCTCAGGGGGTTGCTGTGAACGGGAATAGCACCAGCTCAGGGGAGGTTGCTGTGAACGGGAATAGCACCAGCTCAGGGGGGTTACTGTGAACGGGAATAGCACCAGCTCAGGGGGGTTACTGTGAACGGGAATAGCACCAGCTCAGGGGGTTACTGTGAACGGGAATAGCACCAGCTCAGGGGGTTACTGTGGAACGGGAATAGCACCAGCTCAGGGGGGTTACTGTGAACGGGAATAGCACCAGCTCAGGGGGGTTACTGTGAACGGGAATAGCACCAGCTCAGGGGGGGTTTGCTGTGAACGGGAATAGAACCAGCTCAGGGGGGGTTGCTGTGAACGGGAATAGCACCAGCTCAGGGGGAGGTTGCTGTGAACGGGAATAGCAACAGCTCAGGGGGTTGCTGTGAACGGGAATAGCACCAGCTCAGGGGGAGGTTGCTGTGAACGGGAATAGCACCAGCTCAGGGGGAGGTTGCTGTGAACGGGAATAGCAACAGCTCAGGGGGGTTGCTGTGAACGGGAATAGCACCAGCTCAGGGGGGTTGCTGTGAACGGGAATAGCACCAGCTCAGGGGGTTACTGTGAACGGGAATAGCACCAGCTCAGGGGAGGTTGCTGTGAACGGGAATAGCACCAGCTCAGGGGGTTACTGTGAACGGGAATAGCAACAGCTCAGGGGGGTTGCTGTGAAAGAGCATAGCATCAAGAGCCACATCGAGGACTGTGTGGTGTGGAGGTGCTGAGGGAACTCTCATTAGTAGTGCTGGTGACTCTGATTAACAGCCTGCATTCTCCATGCCCCCCACACACACACAGGGAGACAGTGGCGGTAACATCACACTAATAAATTATGTCATGCACAGCAGAAGGGGAGGGGGGAGAGAGAGAGAGAGAGAGAGAGAGAGGGAAAGAGAGAGAGGGGGAGGCAGAGGGAGAGGAAAAGGGAGAGAGAGAGAGAGGGAGAGAGAGAGGGGGTCAGAGGGAGAGAGAGAGAGGGGGAGAGAGGGAGAGAGAGAGAGGGAAAGAGAGAGGAGAGAGAGGGGGAGAGAGGGGGAGGGAGAAACAAGAGAGAGAGGGGGAGAGAGAGAGAGAGAGGAAAAGAGAGAGAGAGGGGGAGAGAGAGAGAGAGAGAGGGGGACAAGAGAGAGGGGGGGACAAGAGAGAGGGGGAAGAGGGGAGGAGAGAGAGGGAAGGAGAGACAAGAGAGAGAGCGAGAGAGAGAGGGAGAGATAGATAGAGAGGTGAAAGAGAGAGAGGAGATGGTTACAATAGAAATGAAGAAAAACAGAGGGAATAAAGCAGGTCAGATTACTGTGGCCAGGTCAGATTACTGTGGCCCGGTCAGATTACTGTGGCCCGGTCAGATTACTGTGGCCAGGTCAGATTACTGTGGCCAGGTCAGATTACTGTGGCCCGGTCAGATTACTGTGGCCCGGTCAGATTACTGTGGCCCGGTCAGATTACTGTGGCCCGGTCAGATTACTGTGGCCCGGTCAGATTACTGTGGCCAGGTCAGATTACTGTGGCCCGGTCAGATTACTGTGGCCAGGTCAGATTACTGTGGCCCGGTCAGATTACTGTGGCCAGGTCAGATTACTGTGGCCCGGTCAGATTACTGTGGCCAGGTCAGATTACTGTGGCCAGGTCAGATTACTGTGGCCAGGTCAGATTACTGTGGCCAGGTCAGATTACTGTGGCCCGGTCAGATTACTTTGTCCAGGTCAGATTACTGTGGCCAGGTCAGATTACTGTGGCCAGGTCAGATTACTGTGGCCAGGTCAGATTACTGTGGCCCGGTCAGATTACTGTGGCCCGGTCAGATTACTGTGGCCCGGTCAGATTACTGTGGCCAGGTCAGATTACTGTGGCCAGGTCAGATTACTGTGGCCCGGTCAGATTACTGTGGCCAGGTCAGATTACTGTGGCCAGGTCAGATTACTGTTGATTGATTGTTACACAGTTTTACTGATGTTATAGTAAGTGCAGAGAAATTACTATAGTTCCGGGCAGGGTACTGAGGGGAGGCTAGTAACAGTAACTATAGTTCAGGGTACTGGGGGAGGCTAGTAACAGTGACTATAGTTCAGGGTACTGGGGGAGGCTAGTAACAGTGACTATAGTTCAGGGTACTCAGGGCAGGGGGGGAGACTAGTAACAGTGACTATAGTTCAGGGTACTGGGTGGAGGCTAGTAACAGTGACTATAGTTCAGGGTACTGGGGGGAGGCTAGTAACAGTGACTACAGTTCAGGGCAGGGTACTGGGGAGACTAGTAACAGTGACTCAGGGCAGGAAGTACTGGAGGATAGTTAACCGTTCCAGGGTACTGGGGGAGGGGTACTGGGAGGAGACTAGTAACAGTGACTATAGTTCAGGGTACTGGGTGGAGGCTAGTAACAGTGACTATAGTTCAGGGCAGGGTACTGGGGGGAGACTAGTAACAGTGACTATAGTTCAGGGTACTGGAGGGAGGCTAGTAACAGTGACTATAGTTCAGGGTACTGGGGGAGGCTAGTAACAGTGACTATAGTTCAGGGTACTGGGGGAGACTAGTAACAGTGACTATAGTTCAGGGTACTGGGGGAGGCTAGTAACAGTGACTATAGTTCAGGGCAGGGTACTGGACTGGGGAGGCTAGTAACAGTGACTATAGTTCAGGGTACTGGGGGGGAGGCTATAGTTAGGGTGGGGAAACAGTGACTATAGTTCAGGGTACTGGGGAGACTAGTAACAGTGACTATAGTTCAGGGTACTGGGGGAGGCTAGTAACAGTGACTATAGTTCAGGGTACTGGGGGAGACTAGTAACAGTGACTATAGTTCAGGGTACTGGGGGAGACTAGTAACAGTGACTATAG
>NW_026288569.1:0-19725 GCF_023373465.1 Oncorhynchus keta
ATGGACATAGAAACTGTTGTGGGGCTCGAAAGCTCAAACATTGGCAGGTATCAGAGAGAAGAGAAAGTTGGGGGAGAGGGGGTTAGGAAAAGAGGGAGAGAGAGAGGGAGAGAGAGAGAGAGAGAGAGAGACCCAACCAAATCATGAGAAAACAAAAAGATAATTACTTAACACATTGGAAAGAATTAACAAAAAAACAGAGCAAACTAGAATGCTATTTGGCCCTAAACAGAGAGTACACAGCGGCAGAATACCTGACCACTGTGACTGACCCAAAATTAAGGAAAGCTTTGACTATGTACAGACTCAGTGAGCATAGCCTTGCTATTGAGAAAGGCCGCCGTAGGCAGACATGGCTCTCAAGAGAAGACAGGCTATGTGCTCACTGCCCACAAAATGAGGTGGAAACTGAGCTGCACTTCCTAACCTCCTGCCCAATGTATGACCATATTAGAGAGACATATTTCCCCCAGATCACACAGATCCACAAAGAATTCGAAAACATATCCAATTTTGAAAACTCCCATATCTACTGGGTGAAATTCCACAGTGTGACATCACAGCAGCAAGATTTGTGACCTGTTGCCACGAGAAAAGGGCGACCAGTGAAGAACAAACACCATTGTAAATACAACCCATATTTATGCTTATTTATTTTATCTTGTGTCCTTTAATTATTTGTACATTGTGTATATATATATATATATAATATGACATTTGTAATGTCTTTACTGTTTTGAAACTGTTGTATGTGTAATGTTTACTGTTAATTTTTGTTGTTTTTCACTTTATATATTCACTTTGTATGTTGTCTACCTCACTTGCTTTGGCAATGTTAACACATGTTTCCCATGCCAATAAAGCCCTTGAATTGAATTGAATTGAGAGAGAGAGAGAGAGAGAGAGAGAGAGAGAGAGAGAGAGAGAGAGAGAGAGAGAGAGAGAGAGAGAGAGACTGAGAAGGGAATTAAAAGAGAGAGGTTCCCACCTAGGAGTTACGATGAGAGAGGTACAGTGCACCATGTGTAGCAGCCATATTCTCTCCTCTGTCAGAACACTCTAACCCCCCATCCTCCACCACTCAAAAATAGGAAGAGATCTCATTTTAAAAGTCTGTCCATCACATATTTAGAGTACAGGAGGAAACAAGGGCTGACACACCTGCCGGATGGAGGGATGGAGGGATGGAGGGAGAGAGAGATGGAGGGATGGAGGGATGGAGGGAGAGAGATGGAGGGATGGAGGGAGAGAGATGAAGGGATGGAGGGACAGAGGGATGGAGGGAGATGGAGGGATGGAGGGAGAGAGAGATGGAGGGATGGAGGGAGAGAGATGGAGGGATGGAGGGATGGAGGGATGGAGGGAGAGAGAGATGGAGGGATGGAGGGAGAGAGATGAAGGGATGGAGGGATGGAGGGATGGAGGGATGGAGGGGTGAAGGGATGGAGGGAGAGAGAGATGAAGGGATGGAAGGATGGAGGGATGGAGGAGAGAGATGAAGGATGGAGGGATGAAGGGATGGAGGGATGGAGGGAAGGAAAGATGAAGTGGGATGAATGGATGGAGGAATGAAGGGATGGAGGGAAGGAGAGAAGGAGAGATGGGGGAATGGAGAGATGAAGGGATTGGGAGATTAAGAAATGAAGGGGTGTAGGGAATAAGGGATGGAGGGATGGAAGGAAGGAGAGATGGAGGAATGAAGGGATTAAGGGAATAGGGATGGAGGGATGGAAGGAAGGAGAGATGGAGGAATGAAGGGATTAAGGGAATAAGGGATGGAGGGGTGGAAGGAAGGAGAGATGGAGGAATGAAGGATTAAGGGAATAAGGGATGGAGGGATGGAAGGAAGGAGAGATGGAGGAATGAAGGGATTAAGGGAATAAGGGATGGAGGGATGGAAGGAAGGAGAGATGGAGGAATGAAGGGATTAAGGGAATAAGGGATGGAGGGAAGGAGAAAAAAAGAGAGTAGGAGTATTAACATTAATTGAAGATGAATCATCATCAAGCCCCGGAGCCTTTCAGGTCTGCTCTGTCTCAGACAGCTGTGTGTGTGTGTGTGTGTGTGTGTGTGTGTGTGTGTGTGTGTGTGTGTGTGTGTGTGTGTGTGTGTGTGTGTGTGTGTGTGTGTGTGTGTGTGTGTGTGTGTGTGTGTGTGTGTGTGTGTGTGTGTGTGTGTTAGCTAGCGCACATGCCTGCGTGTGTCAATGCTATGTGTGTGTGTGTGTGTGTGTGTGTGTGTGTGTGCGCATGTGTACAGCTGTTGGCCCTGGATATGGATGAGAGAGGCTGGGCTCCTGTCCAGAGTACCCAGGCGTGAGCTGCTCTGGCTGGGGAGAGGCACGGCAGGGTCCAGGCCAGGTGTGAGAGCTGGCCCAGGCTGGCTGGATGGAGGATGGGGGGGACAGCAAGAGCTGAAAGAGATGGTCAGGGAGGAAATACTGATGGTAAGGGTGTGGACTGATATGACCTTATTTTTTTAGCTGATTGCATCTAATTATATTTCTGCCTATTTAACATTTGTGGATCATTTTATCTCCTAAAATAAATGGATCTGCCTGGTATGTTGTGAATGTATGATGTACTTCACTCTGTTTCCCTTCTAGGTTTTAGAAAGGAGAGTTTTGACAATCTCATCATGTCACAGTACAGTCGGTCAAAATATATCTGAACATACAATACAACTCATTAGAATCCCTTCAGCAGTGGGGCCAATAGGAGGAGGCTGCTGAGGGAGGGCGCTCATAATAAAGACCGAAACGGAGCGAATGGATTGGAGTTTAATAACGTGTTTGATTCCATTCCACCGATTCTGCTCCAGTCGTTACCACGAGCCCGTTCACCAAACCTCCTGGGGAATATCCCCCTAGCCTTCTCCCCCCCCAGTATCTGTGTCAGTCATTTTGTTCAGTCATGACAGAAGGGGTGTGGCATATTAGATCTGGTGCTGCTGTCACCAACCAACCTACAGCAGCACCTAGATATTCTGCACAGATTCTGTTAGACCTGGGCCCTGACAGTAAATCTCAGTAAGACCAAAATAATGGTGTTCCAAAAAGGTCCAGTCAGCCAGGACCACAAATACAGATAGAGAGGGGGGCGAGAGAGAGAGAGAGAGAGAGAGAGAGAGAGAGAGAGAGAGAGAGAGAGAGAGAGAGAGAGAGAGAGAGAGAAAGAGAGAGAGAGAGAGAGAGAGAGAGAGAGAGAGAGAGAGAGAGAGAGAGAGAAAGGGGCAGGGGGTGAAAGTGAGAGAGAGAGAGAGAGAGAGAGAGAGAGAGAAAGGGGCAGGGGGATAGAGAGAGAGAGAAAAGGACGAGAGAGAGGGGGCGAAAGGGAGAGAGAGAGATGGGGGCGGGAGAGAGAGAGAGAGAGAGAGAGAGAGAGAGAGAGAGAGAGAGAGAGAGAGAGAGAAAGGGGCAGGGGGGGAGTGAAAGGGAGAGAGAGAGAGAGAGAGAGAGAGAGAGAGAGAGAGAGAGAGAGAGTCCCTCCCCCACCACCATCCCTTCATGTCCAGTCTGCTCTTCCAGAGTAAATAAGTCCCACTAGGGAGAGACGGACATTTATGGCCAATTGAAACTCTAGCAACATCTACTGGAAGCCCAACGACTGGATCTATTGCAATGACGCTAGCGGGGCATATTCACACACACACACACACACACACACACACACACACACACACACACACACACACACACACACACACACACACACACACACACACACACACACACACACACACCATATTAATGGTCTGCTTTATGTAGTGCTAGTGTCCAATAGTAATCAGAGCTGGAGCAGGCCCCTCCACCCGGCCCACTGATCATTAAAAGAAAAGGCTATATAAAGAATTCATAATGGGATTGCTCCCTGGTGAGAAAGGAGAGGGAGAGACATGGAGAGAGAGAGAGAGGAAGAGTGGGTAGAGAGAAGGGGGAGGGAGGGAGGGAGGGAGGAGGGAGGGAGGGGGAGGGAGGGAGGGAGGGAGGGAGGGAGGGAGGGAGGGAGGGAGGGAGGGAGGGGAGGTATTAAATGAAAATAACAGAAAATCAGCCTGTGCTTTAACCATCCTACCACGGGAACCGCTGCATATTATCATGTAATATGGAAATATACCACATATTGAAGTCTGATTATTGATTGATTTATTTAAAAATGTTCATTTTTGATCATGAGAAAAGAACCATGGTTTCAAAGACCCCAGAGCAGCCAACCAGCAGTCTCCTCTAGGTCAAAATGTCATCCAAACTTGGCCTGTTGCCAAAAAATATCCTCAAGACGACAACATTACAACAAAACAATTTGATCCCAACACCATTACCCTCCAACCCTGGAGAAACATCACCTCTCCTCTAACCCAGGAGAAACATCACCTCCCCTCCAACCCTGGAGAAACATCACCTCCCTCCAACCCTGAGAAACATCACCTCCTCCAACCCTGGAGAAACATCACCTCCTCCAACCCTGGAGAAACATCACCTCCCCTCTAACCCTGGAGAAACATCACCTCCTCTAACCCAGGAGAAACATCACCTCCTCTAACCCTGGAGAAACATCACCTCCCCTCCAACCCTGGAGAAACATCACCTCTAACCCAGGAGAAACATCACCTCTCCTCCAACCCAGGAGAAACATCACCTCTCCTCCAACCCTGGAGAAACATCACCTCTCCTCCAACCCTGGAGAAACATCACCTCTCCTCCAACCCTGGAGAAACATCACCTCTCCTCCAACCCTGGAGAAACATCACCTCTCCTCTAACCCTGGAGAAACATCACCTCCCCTCTAACCCTGGAGAAACATCACCTCCAACCCTGGAGAAACATCACCTCCCTCTAACCCTGGAGAAACATCACCTCCCCTCCAACCCTGGAGAAACATCACCTCCCCTCCAACCCTGGAGAAACATCACTCTCCTCTAACCCTGGAGAAACATCACCTCCCCTCCAACCCTGGAGAAACATCACCTCCCCTCTAACCCTGGAGAAACATCACCTCCCCTCCAACCCTGGAGAAACATCACCTCTCCTCCAACCCTGGAGAAACATCACCTCCAACCCTGGAGAAACATCACCTCTAACCCTGGAGAAACATCACCTCTAACCCTGGAGAAACATCACTTCTCCTCCAACCCTGGAGAAACATCACCTCCCCTCCAACCCTGGAGAAACATCACCTCCCCTCCAACCCTGGAGAAACATCACCTCCCCTCCAACCCTGGAGAAACATCACCTCCCTCCAACCCTGGAGAAACATCACCTCCCTCTAACCCTGGAGAAACATCACTTCTCCTCCAACCCTGGAGAAACATCACCTCTCCTCTAACCCTGGAGAAACATCACTTCTCCTCCAACCCTGGAGAAACATCACCTCCAACCCTGGAGAAACATCACCTCTAACCCTGGAGAAACATCACTTCTCCTCCAACCCTGGAGAAACATCACCTCCCCTCTAACCCTGGAGAAACATCACCTCCAACCCTGGAGAAACATCACCTCTCCTCCAACCCTGGAGAAACATCACTTCTCCTCTAACCCTGGAGAAACATCACCTCTAACCCTGGAGAAACATCACCTCCAACCCTGGAGAAACATCACCTCTCCTGCAACCCTGGAGAAACATCACCTCCTCCAACCCTGGAGAAACATCACCTCCCCTCTAACCCTGGAGAAACATCACCCCTCCAACCCTGGAGAAACATCACCTCCCTCCAACCCTGGAGAAACATCACCTCCTCTAACCCTGGAGAAACATCACCTCCCTCCAACCCTGGAGAAACATCACCTCTCCTCTAACCCTGGAGAAACATCACCTCCCGTCCAACCCTGGAGAAACATCACCTCTAACCCTGGAGAAACATCACCTCTAACCCTGGAGAAACATCACCTCCCTGCAACCCTGGAGAAACATCACCTCCCTCCAACCCTGGAGAAACATCACCTCCTCCAACCCTGGAGAAACATCACCTCTCCCCAACCCTGGAGAAACATCACCTCTCCTCTAACCCTGGAGAAACATCACCTCCCTCCAACCCTGGAGAAACATCACCTCTCCTCCAACCCTGGAGAAACATCACCTCTAACCCTGGAGAAACATCACCTCCTCCAACCCTGGAGAAACATCAGCTCTCAAATCAGTTTGCTTTCTAGAGAGAATAATATGAGGAGGGTGGTCGTTCAGTGGCCGTGCAATAACTTAATCCTAACATTTCTTACTCTAATGGTATTCTGGGCCGTTCCTCTGTCCTGTCTTGGTCTGGGCATCTAGACAGACCTCGTCTATCACTGTGGCATGAACACACACTCTCTCTCACACCACGCATCCCACACATACACACACTCTCTGTCTCTATCTCTATCTCTCTCTCTCTCACACACGCGCACACACACACACACACACACACACACACACACACACACACACACACACACACACACACACACACACACACACACACACACACACACACACACACACTGTCACTCTCGACCGGGGGGAGAACTTAATTATAGCCCCAGCTCGTTAGGTTGAGTGATCTTAATGAAGCAGGGTGGCGATCAGACAGAAATCATGCTGGCTGGGCCCTGCATCATTACACCTCCCTTTAATTACCAAGAGTTATGTCCTGGACCGGTACCGTGGGTTGTATAGAGTTATGTCCTGGATCGGTACCGAGGGTTGTATAGAGTTATGTCCTGGACCGGTACCGAGGGTTGTATAGAGTTATGTCCTAGACCGGTACCGAGGGTTGTATAGAGTTATGTCCTAGACCGGTACCGAGGGTTGTATAGAGTTATGTCCTAGACCGGTACCGAGGGTTGTATAGAGTTATGTCCTGGACCAGTACCGAGGGTTGTATAGAGTTATGTCCTAGACCGGTACCGAGGGTTGTATAGAGTTATGTCCTGGATCGGTACCGAGGGTTGTATAGAGTTATGTCCTAGACCGGTACCGAGGGTTGTATAGAGTTATGTCCTAGACCGGTACTGTGGGTTGTATAGAGTTATGTCCTGGATCGGTACCGAGGGTTGTATAGAGTTATGTCCTAGACAGGTACTGTGGGTTGTATAGAGTTATGTCCTGGATCGGTACCGAGGGTTGTATAGAGTTATGTCCTGGATCGGTACTGTGGGTTGTATAGAGTTATGTCCTGGATCGGTACTGTGGGTTGTATAGAGTTATGTCCTGGACCGGTACCGAGGGTTGAATAGAGTTATGTCCTGGACAGGTACCGTGGGTTGTATAGAGTTATGTCCTGGACCGGTACCGAGGGTTGAATAGAGTTATGTCCTGGACAGGTACTGTGGGTTGTATAGAGTTATGTCCTGGACCGGTACCGAGGGTTGAATAGAGTTATGTCCTGTACAGGTACTGTGGGTTGTATAGAGTTATGTCCTGGACAGGTACTGTGGGTTGTATAGAGAGAGTTATGTCCTGGACCGGTACCGAGGGTTGAATAGAGTTATGTCCTGGACAGGTACTGTGGGTTGTATAGAGTTATGTCCTAGACCGGTACCGAGGGTTGAATAGAGTTATGTCCTGGACAGGTACTGTGGGTTGTATAGAGTTATGTCCTAGACCGGTACCGAGGGTTGTATAGAGTTATGTCCTAGACCGGTACTGAGGGTTGTATAGAGTTATGTCCTGGACAGGTACCGTGGGTTGTATAGAGTTATGTCCTAGACCGGTACCGAGGGTTGTATAGAGTTATGTCCTGGACAGGTACCGTGGGTTGTATAGAGTTATGTCCTAGACCGGTACCGAGGGTTGTAGAGTTATGTCCTGGACGGGTACCGTGGGTTGGATAGATTTTGTCGTAGATAGGTAACGTGGGTGGCATAGAATGTAGCAGAGCCCATCGAAACCTCACACACACACTCACTAATTCACACACACACACACACACACACACACACACACACACACACACACACACACACACACACACACACACACACACACACACACACACACACACACACACATACATCACAGTTAGATGGAGAGAGAAAGGGGGTGATGTGACAGAGATATGGAGGTACGAGCTGTAGAACAGCAGAGACTATCAGCTCCATCCTCATTCTAACGAACAGAAACTATCAGCTCTGTCCTCATCCTAATGAACAGAGACTATCAGCTCTGTCCTCATCCTATAGAACAGAAACTATCAGCTCTGTCCTCATCCTAAAGAACAGAAACTATCAGCTCCATCCTCATTCTAACGAACAGAAATTATCAGCTCTGTCCTCATCCTAAAGACCAGAAACTATCAGCTCTGTCTTCATCCTAACGAACAGAAACTCTCAGCTCCATCCTCATCCTAAAGAACAGAAACTATCAGCTCGGTCCTCATCCTAACGAATAGAAACTCTCAGCTCCGTCCTCATCCTAACGAACAGAAACTATCAGCTCTGTCCTCATCCTAAAGAACAGAAACTATCAGCTCCATCCTCATTCTAACGAACAGAAACTATCAGCTCTGTCCTCATCCTAAAGACCAGAAACTATCAGCTCGGTCCTCATCCTAACGAATAGAAACTCTCAGCTCCATCCTCATCTTAACAAACAGTCACTATCAGTTCGTCCTCATCCTAACGAACAGAAACTATCAGCTCCGTCCTCATCCTAACGAACAGAGACTATCAGCTCCGTCCTCATCCTAACGAACAGAGACTATCATCTCCGTCCTCATCCTAATGAACAGAAACTATCAGCGCTGCTCTCATCCTATTGAACAGACACTATCAGCGCTGCCCTCATCCTGATTAACAGAAACTATCAGCGCTGCCCTCATCCTATTGAAAAGACACTATCAGCGCTGCCCTCATCCTAACGAACAGACACTATCAGCGCTGCCCTCATCCTATTGAAAAGACACTATCAGCGCTGCCCTCATCCTATTGAAAAGACACTATCAGCGCTGCCCTCATCCTATTGAAAAGACACTATCAGCGCTGCCCTCATACTATTGAACAGACACCATCAGCTCTGTCCTCATCCTAATGAACAGACACTATCAGCGCTGCCCTCATCCTAATGAACAGACACTATCAGCGCTGCCCTCATCCTAATGAACAGACACTATCAGCGCTGCCCTCATCCTATTGAACAGACACTATCAGCGCTGACCTCATCCTAACGAACAGACACTATCAGCGCTGCCCTCATCCTATTGAACAGATACTATCAGCGCTGCCCTCATCCTAACGAACAGACACTATCAACCCCGTCCTCATCCTAATGAACAGACACTATCAGCTCTGTCCTCATCCTAATGAACAGACACTATACCAAATGGTACCCTAATGTTTTTTGCAGTGTACTACTTCTGACCAGGGCCCACAGTGGTTAAAGGGAATAGGGAATAGGGTGTCATTTGGGACCCCTCCATCTCTTCTCAATGTAGAAGTATTCATTGATTTTGCTAAGACAGACCATAATTTCTCTTTCAGCTCCCATCAAGTAGAGGTGGATTAGTTAGGGCTCAGTAGGATTGCTTTGTTGTCATTCAATTCCGTTTAACGAGGCATTCTATTTCAGCTTATTACTGCATATCTCTCCTACTGTCCCGCCTGTGGGAGTTGTTACCCATCCCGTTTGTGGCGGCAGGTAGGCTACTGGTTAGAACGTTGGACTAGTAACCGGAAAGTTGCTAGATCAAATCCCCGTTCTGCCCCTGAGCAAGACAGTTAAAGCACTGTTCCTAGGACGTAATTGAAAATAAGACTCTAGGGGCAGTATTTCATTTTTGGATAAAAAGACGTGCCCGTTTTAAGCGCAATATTTCGTCACGAAAAGATGCTCGACTATGCATGGAATTGATAGCTTTGGAAAGAAAACACTCTGACGTTTCCAGAACTGCAAAGATTTTCACTGTGAGTGCCCTAGAACAAAAGCTTCAGGCAAAACCAAGATGTTTCTGCAACCAGGAAATGAACAGGATTTCTGAAGCTACGTTTTGCATTGTCTCTTTATATGGCTGTGAATGCAACAGGAATGAGCCTACCCTTTCTATCGTTTCCCCAAGGGGTCTGGAGCATTGTGACGTATTTGCAGGCATATCATTGGAAGATTGACCATAAGAGACTACATTTGCCAAGTGTCCGCACGGTGTCCTGCGTGGAAATTGGTGCGCAAAACTCAGCTGCTGGTATTTTTCCATGGGATTCTGAGAAAAACCATGCTTCCACGAACGGCATATCAATGAAGAGATATTTGACAAAACACCTTGAGGATTGATTCAAACAACGTTTGCCATCTTTAATCGATATTATGGAGTTAATTCGGAAAAAAGTTCGACGTTTAGGTGACTGAATTTTCGGTTCCCTTCCTCAAATGTGTAGTAACAAAACGGAGCGATTTGTCCTACACAAAGAATCTTTCAGGAAAAACTGGACATCTGCTATGTAACTGAGAGTCTCCTCATTGAAACATCTGAAGTTCTTCAAAGGTAAATTATTTTATTTGATTCCTTTGCTGGTTTTTGTGAATATGTTGCGTGCTAAATGCTACGCTAAATGCTATTGATTTTCTATGGTTCAAAAGCATATTTTGAAAATCTGAGATGACAGTGTTGTTAAGAAAAGGCTAAGCTTGAGAACAGGCATATTTATTTCATTTAATTTGCGATTTTCAGAAATCGTTAACGTTGCGTTATGGTAATGAGCTTGAGCAGTAGTCACGATCCCGGATCCGGGATGGGGAGTCATAAGAGGAAAAAATCCATGCATTAGCAATACTGTGATCATTTCTACTCCTCTTAAGGATCTGTCCCTTTTTTTCAATTTTCACCTAAAAGAACATTCGCAAATCTAACCGCATCAGCTCAGGACCTGATACAAGGATATACATATTCTTGGTACCATTTGAAAGGAAAAAATATATAATAATAACAAATTCATGCATTAGCAATACTGTGATCATTTCTACTAAAGCTTCTTTGGGATCGGTATCCCATCCACAGGACGGTTGAGCTAATGTATGGCTAATGCGATTAGCATGAGGTTGTAAGTAACAACAACATTTCCCTGGACATAGACATATCTGATATTGGCATAAAGTTTAAATTCTAACTAACTGCACTGTCCAATTTACAGTAGCTATTACACTGAAAGAATACCATGCTATTGTTTGAGGAGAGTGCATAATTTTGAAAATGAAAAGTAATTTGGGCAGTCCTGATACAAAATGTTGAACATAAATTCAATGGTTCATTGGATCAGTCTAAAACGTTGCACATACAATGCTGCCATCTAGTGGCCAAAATCTAAATTGCACATTGAAAAAAAATGAAAATTGAAAAAAAGGGGCAGATCCTTAAGAGCCAAGTAGGGGCATGGATCAGAAAACCAGTCAGTATCTGATGTGACCAAAATTTGCCTTCGCATAGAGTTGATCAGGCTGTTGATTGTGGCCTGTGGAATGTTGTTCCACCCACTTCAATGGCTGTGCGAAGTTGCTGGATATTGGCGGAACTGGAACACACTGTCATACATGTCGATCCAGAGCATCGCAAACGAGCTCAATGGTTGACATGTCTGGTGAGTATGCAGGCCATGGAAGAACTGGGACATTTTCAGCTTCCAGGAATTGTGTACAGATCCTTGCGTCATGGGGCCGTGCATTATCATGCTGAAACATGAAGTGATGGCGGCGGATGAATGAAACGACAATGGGCCTCAGGATTTCGTCACGGTATCTCTGTGCATTCAAATTGAAATCCATAAAATGCAATTGTGTTGGTTGTCCGTAGCTTGTGCAAACCCACAGTTTCATGAAGAAGCCTGGGTGTGGTGGTCCTGGGTTGGCGTGGTTACGTGTGGTCTGCGGTTGCCGTGGTTACGTGTGGTCTGCGGTTGTGAGGCCAGTTGAATGTTCTGCCAAATTCTTTCAAAAAATGCAGGCAGCTTATGGTAGAGAAATTAACATTCAATTCTCTGGCAACAGCTCTGCTGGACATTCCTGCAGTCAGCATGCCAATTGCACGCTCCCTCAAAACTGGTGGCATTGTATTGTGTGTGAAAACTGCACATTTTAGAGTGGCCTTCTGTAATGATCACGCTGTTTCCTCCGCGTCTTGATATGCCACAGCTGACAGGTGGATGGATTATCTTGGCAAAGGAGAAATGCTCCCTAACAGGGATATAAACAAATTTGTGCTAAAATTTGAGAGACATTTTTTTTATTTAATTTTTTTTGCGTCTGGAACATTTAAGGGACCTTTTATTTCAGCTCATGACACATGGGACCAACATGTTTACATGCTGCGTTTATATTTTTGTTCAATGTAATTAAAGTTTTAATTGTTACGGCTGGGCGCTGCTGGTGAAGAAGTCAGGTGCAGAAGAGCAGAGGGTTGTGAACAGCACACTTTATTAGGCAGGAGAAAATAACAGTAGGACACAGCTGCATATAAAAATCTCCAACCAAAAAATAGACACAACTTTATAAAGTTAACAAAGTAACAATCTTTGTGTAAACAATAAACACAGAACAAACCAGCGTAACACAAAACAATCATACACAAAGACATGAGGGGGAACAGAGGAATAAATACATATAGTGTGATTGGGGAATGAAAACCAGGTGTGCAGGGAACAAGACAAAACAAATGGATACATGAAAAATGGAGCGGCGATGGCTAGAAAGCCGGTGACGTCGACCGCTGAACACCGCCCCAACAAGGAGAGGAGCCGACTTCGGCGGAAGTCGTGACATTAATAAAGATGACTAGAAAGCCGGTGACGTCGACCGCTGAACGCCGCCCCAACAAGGAGAGGAGCCGACTTCGGCGGAAGTCGTGACATTAATAAAGATGACTAGAAAGCCGGTGACGTCGACCGCTGAACACCGCCCAAACAAGGAGAGGAGCCGACTTCGGCGGAAGTCGTGACATTAATAAGGATGACTAGAAAGCCGGTGAAGTCGACCGCTGAACGCCGCCCCAACAAGGAGAGGAGCCGACTTCGGAGGAAGTCGTGACATTAATAAAGATGACTAGAAAGCCGGTGATGTCGACCGCTGAACACCGCCCCAACAAGGAGAGGAGCCGACTTCGGCGGAAGTCGTGACATTAATAAAGATGACTAGAAAGCCGGTGACGTCGACCGCTGAACACCGCCCCAACAAGGAGAGGAGCCGACTTCAGAGGAAGTCGTGACAATAAACAATTGATCACATAAAGTCTATATTTGATTCACCTCTGACTTAAGTTATGTTTTACTTTGATGATCAATACAATATCTGTTAAACAAGCATTCTCTTGATGATCAACACAATATCTCTTAAACAAGTCTTCTCTTGATGATCAATACAATATCTCTTAAAAAATGTATTTCAAAAAGTTGACATTTGATGGTAAACAAAAAATGTCAAGGAAAATGTCAAGGAATCACGGAATGGACAATCGGGTGTCCACTGCTTCTTTTCAACTGGCAAAACTTCTGAATGATGTCTGGGTTGAGTTCTACGCAGTATATTAATCACATTTTCATTAACACGTTGATATAAGTTAACACGTTGATATAAGTTAACACGTTGATATAGGGTAACACGTTGATATAGGGTAACACGTTGATATAGGGTAACACGTTGATATAGGGTAACACGTTGATATAGGGTAACACGTTGATATAGGGTAACACGTTGATATAGGGTAACACGTTGATATAGGTGTCACGGTTTTCATGTGGTGAAGGAGTGTCGGACCAAACTGCAGCGTGTATATTGCGATCCATGTTTAATCACACAACGTAACACGAATCCAAAACACAAACTCTACAAAACAATAAACGTAGTGAAAACCGAAACAGCCTTAACTGGTGCAAACTAACACAGACTAAGGACATCAAGACACTAAGGACAATCACCCACGACAAACTCAAAGAATATGGCTGCCTAAATATGGTTCCCAATCAGAGACAACGATAAACACCTGCCTCTGATTGAGAACCACTCCAGACAGCCATAGACTCTGCTAGATAACCCCACTAGCTACAATCCCAAATACATACACACCAAAACCCCAAGACAAAACACACCACAATACAAAAACTCCATGCCACACCCTGGCCTGACCCAATACATGAAGAAAAACACAAAATACTTAGACCAGGGCGTGACAATAGGTTAACATGATGATATAGGTTAACACATTGATATAGGGTAACACGTTGATATAGGGTAACACGCTGTTTTAGGTTAACACGCTGATATAGGTTAACATGTTGATAAAGGGTAACACGTTGATATAGGGTGACACGTTGATATAGGGTAACACGTTGATATAGGGTAACACGTTGATATAGGGTAACACGTTGATATAGGGTAACACGTTGATATAGAGTAACACGTTGATATAGAGTAACACGTTGATATAGGTTACATTTGGGACTCGTATTCTTAATGTTTTTCGTCAACCTGTTTGGGCACTCTGCTGATATGCTAAGGAAACATTAGTATATACGCAGGTAAAGGATTCATTATTAAACCCCCCCCCCGCCTCCCCTAGAAATGGACCAGGACGCCGGGGTATATGGGTAATATGGCTAGATCCCGTACTTACTGTAGGTACTTAATGACCTTCTAAAAGGCTGCGGGTGGAAAATACCTGCATTAACAGAGCTACAGAGAGAGGCCCAGAGTGGTGGAGTCGCTATAGCAGCACTCACAGCACCTAAATAAAATATGCTGTATTGAGCGAGGTAGGTAGAGGACCCGGGTTCAAATACTGTTTGAAATCTTTCAAATACTTTCAGTGTTTTGCTTGAGCCTGCCTGAAGTGCCCAGATGGGTGGGGTTAAGACTTTTGACGTGTTTCTATTGGTTCCATCGCAACAGGCAAGATCAATCAAGCAGAGCTAATAGAACTTGACATTATTTCAAATACTATTTGAACCCAGGTCTATTAGGAAGTTGGGGTGAGGTGGAATGTTCTAAGTTTATTATTTAAGCCAAGGTGCTCTAATTGCTAAAAAAGGTAAAGCAATGTGGAGAGTTGATCTGGAGTTTTAGGCTGTATGGCGGACCGGGGCTGGTGACTCCTTGGGTAGTCACAGTCACACTTTAATATGGGCTGGTGGCTCCTTGGGTAGTCACAGTCACACTTTAATATGGGCTGGTGGCTCCTTGGGTAGTCACAGTCACACTTTAATATGGGCTGGTGGCTCCTTGGGTAGTCACAGTCACACTTTAATATGGGCTGGTGGCTCCTTGGGTAGTCACAGTCACACTTTAATATGGGCTGGTGGCTCCTTGGGTAGTCACAGTCACACTTTAATATGGGCTGGTGGCTCCTTGGGTAGTCACAGTCACACTTTAATATGGGCTGGTGGCTCCTTGGGTAGTCACAGTCACACTTTAATATGGGCTGGTGGCTCCTTGGGTAGTCACAGTCACACTTTAATATGGGCAGGTGGTCTTGGGTAGTCACAGTCACACTTTAATATGGGCTGGTGGCTGTCACAGTGGCTCCTTGGGTAGTCACAGTCACACTTTAATATGGGCTGGTGGCTCCTTGGGTAGTCACAGTCACACTTTAATATGGGCTGGTGGCTCCTTGGGTAGTCACAGTCACACTTTAATATGGGCTGGTGGCTCCTTGGGTAGTCACAGTCACACTTTAATATGGGCTGGTGGCTCCTTGGGTAGTCACAGTCACACTTTAATATGGGCTGGTGGCTCCTTGGGTAGTCACAGTCACACTTTAATATGGGCTGGTGGCTCCTTGGGTAGTCACAGTCACACTTTAATATGGGCTGGTGGCTCCTTGGGTAGTCACAGTCACACTTTAATATGGGCTGGTGGCTCCTTGGGTAGTCACAGTCACACTTTAATATGGGCTGGTGGCTCCTTGGGTAGTCACAGTCACACTTTAATATGGGCGGGTGGCTCCTTGGGTAGTCACAGTCACACTTTAATATGGGCTGGTGGCTCCTTGGGTAGTCACAGTCACACTTTAATATGGGCTGGTGGCTCCTTGGGTAGTCACAGTCACACTTTAATATGGGCTGGTGGCTCCTTGGGTAGTCACAGTCACACTTTAATATGGGCTGGTGGCTCCTTGGGTAGTCACAGTCACACTTTAATATGGGCTGGTGGCTCCTTGGGTAGTCACAGTCACACTTTAATATGGGCTGGTGGCTCCTTGGGTAGTCACAGTCACACTTTAATATGGGCTGGTGGCTCCTTGGGTAGTCACAGTCACACTTTAATATGGGCTGGTGGCTCCTTGAGTAGTCACAGTCACACTTTAATATGGGCTGGTGGCTCCTTGGGTAGTCACAGTCACACTTTAATATGGGCTGGTGGCTCCTTGGGTAGTCACAGTCACACTTTAATATGGGCTGGTGGCTTGGGTAGTCACAGTCACACTTTAATATGGGCTGGTGGCTCCTTGGGTAGTCACAGTCACACTTTAATATGGGCTGGTGGCTCCTTGGGTAGTCACAGTCACACTTTAATATGGGCTGGTGGCTCCTTGGGTAGTCACAGTCACACTTTAATATGGGCTGGTGGCTCCTTGGGTAGTCACAGTCACACTTTAATATGGGCTGGTGGCTCCTTGGGTAGTCACAGTCACACTTTAATATGGGGCTTGGGTAGTCACAGGTGGCTCCTTGGGTAGTCACAGTCACACTTTAATATGGGCTGGTGGCTCCTTGGGTAGTCACAGTCACACTTTAATATGGGCTGGTGGCTCCTTGGGTAGTCACAGTCACACTTTAATATGGGCTGGTGGCTCCTTGGGTAGTCACAGTCACACTTTAATATGGGCTGGTGGCTCCTTGGGTAGTCACAGTCACACTTTAATATGGGCTGGTGGCTCCTTGGGTAGTCACAGTCACACTTTAATATGGGCTGGTGGCTCAGTCACAGTCACACTTTAATATGGGCTGGTGGCCCCTTGGGTCACAGTCACACTTTAATATGGGCTGGTGGCTCCTTGGGTAGTCACAGTCACACTTTAATATGGGCTGGTGGCTCCTTGGGTAGTCACAGTCACACTTTAATATGGGCTGGTGGCCCCTTGGCAGTCACAGTCACACTTTAATATGGGCTGGTGGCTCCTTGGGTAGTCACAGTCACACTTTAATATGGGCTGGTGGCTCCTTGGGTAGTCACAGTCACACTTTAATATGGGCTGGTGGCTCCTTGGGTAGTCACAGTCACACTTTAATATGGGCTGGTGGCTCCTGCAGTCACAGTCACACACAGTCACACTTTAATATGGGCTGGTGGCTCCTTGGGTAGTCACAGTCACACTTTAATATGGGCTGGTGGCTCCTTGGGTAGTCACAGTCACACTTTAATATGGGCTGGTGGCTCCTTGGGTAGTCACAGTCACACTTTAATATGGGCTGGTGGCTCCTTGGGTAGTCACAGTCACACTTAATATGGGCTGGTGGCTCACAGTCACACTTTAATATGGGCTGGTGGCTCCTTGGGTAGTCACAGTCACACTTTAATATGGGCTGGTGGCTCCTTGGGTAGTCACAGTCACACTTTAATATGGGCTGGTGGCTCCTTGGGTAGTCACAGTCACACTTTAATATGGGCTGGTGGCTCCTTGGGTAGTCACAGTCACACTTTAATATGGGCTGGTGGCCCCTTGGGTAGTCACAGTCACACTTTAATATGGGCTGGTGGCTCCTTGGGTAGTCACAGTCACACTTTAATATGGGCTGGTGGCTCCTTGGGTAGTCACAGTCACACTTTAATATGGGCTGGTGGCTCCTTGGGTAGTCACAGTCACACTTTAATATGGGCTGGTGGCTCCTTGGGTAGTCACAGTCACACAGTCAGTCTCACTTTAATATGGGCTGGTGGCTCCTTGGGTAGTCACAGTCACACTTTAATATGGGCTGGTGGCTCCTTGGGTAGTCACAGTCACACTTTAATATGGGCTGGTGGCTGGTCACACTTTAATATGGGCTGGTGGCCCCTTGGGTAGTCACAGTCACACTTTAATATGGGCTGGTGGCTCCTTGGGTAGTCACAGTCACACTTTAATATGGGCTGGTGGCTCCTTGGGTAGTCACAGTCACACTTTAATATGGGGCTGGTGGCTGGTCCTTGGGTAGTCACAGTCACACTTTAATATGGGCTGGTGGCTCCTTGGGTAGTCACAGTCACACTTTAATATGGGCTGGTGGCTCCTTGGGTAGTCACAGTCACACTTTAATATGGGCTGGTGGCTCCTTGGGTAGTCACAGTCACACTTTATATGGGCTGGTGGCTCCTGGGTAGTCACAGTCACACTTTAATATGGGCTGGTGGCCTTGGGTAGTCACAGTCACACTTTAATATGGGCTGGTGGCTCCTTGGGTAGTCACAGTCACACTTTAATATGGGCTGGTGGCTCCTTGGGTAGTCACAGTCACACTTTAATATGGGGTCACAGTCACACTTTAATATGGGCTGGTGGCTCCTTGGGTAGTCACAGTCACACTTTAATATGGGCTGGTGGCTCCTGGGTAGTGGGTAGTGCGGGGCCCCACAGTCACACTTTAATATGGGCTGGTGGCTCCTGGGTAGTCACAGTCACACTTTAATATGGGCTGGTGGCTCCTTGGGTAGTCACAGTCACACTTTAATATGGGCTGGTGGCTCCTTAGTCACAGTCACACTTTAATATGGGCTGGTGGCTCCTTGGGTAGTCACAGTCACACTTTAATATGGGCTGGTGTGGGTAGTCACAGTCACACTTTAATATGGGCTGGTGGCTCCTGGGTAGTCACAGTCACACTTTAATATGGGCTGGTGGCTCCTTGGGTAGTCACAGTCACACTTTAATATGGGCTGGTGGCTCCTTGGGTAGTCACAGTCACACTTTAATATGGGCTGGTGGCTCCTTGGGTAGTCACAGTCACACTTTAATATGGGCTGGTGGCTCCTTGCAGTCACAGTCACACTTTAATAGTCACAGTCACACTTTAATATGGGCTGGTGGCTCCCTTGGGTAGTGGCAGTCACTTTTAATATGGGCTGGTGGCTCTTGAGTAGTCACAGTCACACTTAATATGGGGCTGGTGGCCCCTTGGGTAGTCACAGTGGGCTGGTGGCCCCTTGGGTAGTCACAGTCACACTTTTAATATGGGCTGGTGGCCCCTTGGGTAGTCACAGTCACACTTTAATATGGGCGGGTGGCTCCTTGGGTAGTCACAGTCACACACTTAATATGGGCTGGTGGCTGCAGTGGCAGGCTTTAATATGGGCCTTGGCCAGTCACACTTTAATAGGGCTGGTGGTCGGGTAGTGGCAGTCACACTTTAATATGGGCTGGTGGCTCCTTGGGTAGTCACAGTCACACTTTAATATGGGCTGGTGGCTCCTTGGGTAGTCACAGTCACACTTTAATATGGGCTGGTGGCTCCTTGGGTAGTCACAGTCACACTTTAATATGGGCTGGTGGCTCCTTGGGTAGTCACAGTCACACTTTAATATGGGCTGGTGGCTCCTTGGGTAGTCACAGTCACACTTTAATATGGGCTGGTGGCTCCTTGGGTAGTCACAGTCACACTTTAATATGGGCTGGTGGCTCCTTGGGTAGTCACAGTCACACTTTAATATGGGCTGGTGGCTCCTTGGGTAGTCACAGTCACACTTTAATATGGGCTGGTGGCTCCTTGGGTAGTCACAGTCACACTTTAATATGGGCTGGTGGCTCCTTGGGTAGTCACAGTCACACTTTAATATGGGCTGGTGGCTCCTTGGGTAGTCACAGTCA